>NC_048600.1:13620389-13782860 GCF_003668045.3 Cricetulus griseus | reverse complement strand
CTCTCTCTCTCTCTCCTCTCTCTCTCTCTCTCTCCCTCTCTCTTTCCTTCCCCCCCCACAATCTCATAATTGTGTTCCTACTTCCAAGGTACCCTGGGATCTCAAAGATACAGAGTGTGACATGGACTTTTTTTTTTTTTTTTTCAGGGGAGGTAAGAAAGATGTCTAGACTTCCTGACTCCCAGGGGATCCTGTAAACATGCCGAACTGGAAAAAGCACAGACTGGAAGCTAAAGAGAAGAGATGGGTTGAATGCTGGCCTTGGGAGGACAGTCTGCCTGGTGTTCATTCACTGGACAGTTCTCCAGAGTGTGTTTGACCTGGAGCTAGGAAGTACATATTTGGGGTTTGACAGGGGATCATTCCTTCTGGGAGAATGTGAGAAAGATCTCTACCCATAGGAGGGAGGTGTGGGAGGGGGCTAGGAAATGGGCTCATAGAAGGACCAACAAGAGCTAGCCCTGGGGCTAAGGTTCATCTTTGTCCTGGCTCATATGTGATAAAGTCCAGAGCTTTCCTTAAATATATTCCTGGGAATCAACCTGAACTATCTAAAGACATGAGTTACCAGTCCCTAAGGGAGCAGGGCTGAGGAGCCAGGTGGCCTGGGGAATTTGTTTTCTTGCTGTTAAACTGGGTACTAATGAGTCTCCCTGTGGAAACCTGGGCTCAGAACAGGTGATCCAGTGGTGTGGGGTGGGTCTCTACCCAGACAGATCCCAGCTTAATCAAGAGACTTTCCCATGTGCATAACCATGGGGAATTGACTGGCCCTTGTAGGAATCTCGGGTCAGTCAAACTTACAGGAGATGAGTATTTACACATGTCCATGTTGACCAGTGTGTTCAACCACAATGCAGGTTGTGTGGTACGTGTGTGTGTGTGTGTGGTACGTGTGTGTGTGTGTGTGTGTGTGTGAATGTAGGTAGTATATTTACAAATGAATGTGTGAATGTGTGCATAGGGAGGCCAGAAGATGTCTTTTCCTATCTCCATCCACCTTATTTTTTTTTTTTGAGACAGTGCCTCTTAATGAACCTGTAGCTTATTGATTAACCCAGGCTGTTAATGTTGTCTCCTAATTCCCTACCCACCCCTAGGCCTCCTCTGCTTAGCTCTGGGTCCCAAACAGAAAGGACCAGGAGCATAAGAACTGTGCAAAATCTAAGGGACCCTCCACCCTGGCTGTTGTCAGGCCCAGTGGTTTGCTGAGCCCACATCACAGAATGCAGTGTGGTCCCTGGAGTGTTCATAGACTCAAAGATATGTAATTGAGGAATGATATTGGGAAAGTGCCATACCCTGAGACTTCAAGGGTCCCGCCAGAACCAGAGAATCTCAACTGGAAACTGACCTCAATACCTGCCAGTTAAAGACCTTGGCCTCTCCCAACACCAATGAAGAATCCCCCAGAGATGGCAGCTTCACTCCAGCAGGACACTGGGCTGGTAAGGACTCTATATATGGCCATTCCTAGGTCACAGAAAGTGCTCAGTGCAGACCTGGGACTGGCCTGAGCCTGCCACTGCCTACTCTTCCCATCAAAGCTCTCTTCCACACACAGACTGAGTTCTAGAACCTGAGCCATAGGTCAGTTGCCTGAACCCAGGGAAGCACTCCAGCCTAGCCGACCCCACAAGAGAAGCCTTGGTGAGGGTCAGAGGAGCTCTGGCTGGGACAGGGAAGTGCTATCTAAACATGTTGTGGGGCCTGGGTGTCTGGCTGGCTGTCACCCGGGCCAGGTGGGCCTCTGACACACAGCAGGAATTTTCCATTGGCGCATCCTCTGTCTGGTTGGGATCCAACGCGTTTTCAGATTCCCCACCTCCACCCCCTCTTCCGTTTCACTCCAGTTGTCTCTTCTGCTTCTTGGATATTTACCCCAGGGCCCAGAGCACAGGGACCTTTGGTCCTCAGGGCAGCCTCAAGAACCCCCACCCTTTACCACCCAGGGGCCACTTGTCAGAACCTAAAATACAGAATCCTGTGGTGGAAAAGAAAAGAAAAAAAAATCTACAGAGACAATGAAAGCAAAGTTCAGAGAGAAAGGTGACATGTCCAAAGTCAATCAAACGCTGCTTCGTCTAATTCTGGTGCAATTCTCCTCTCGCTGTACCCATCTCCCAAGGTTAAGAACTGAGAGACACACAAAAGACATCCAAAGATACAAGCAAGGGCTGTATCTGATGTAAGGAAACATCCAAGTCACAGCAATCTCCAGAATAGACAGCTGAACATTTGGGGACACATACTTCTTGCCATGCTGGGCTGAAAGTAGCAATTCCACTAGCTCTTTCTCAAAGGTAAGGCCTGTGGGCATGTCACACTCCTCCGAGGCCTGTGCATCCCTCATCACAATGGAAGGGACATTTTCTATGATGGAACATATGTACTCGACCCTGTAACTAGAGTATTTCTTGGGTAGTATTAAGAGCTGTGACTTAGTGTAAAATACAGGCAAGGAGGCCAGGCCTTCACATTGAAGACCTGCTGGGCTGAGTTGTGAGCCTTGTGGGATTTTTGTCAAACCATTGGGGGTAGGCCCACAGTGTACAGCCATGAGCAGGCAGATTGTTTCCAAGGGCACATTCTTGGTAGTCAGGGCAATATGCGTACCTGCAGAGCAAGTTCACAACCAAAGGGAAAAGAATAGCCTACAAGCTGAATGGTATTCTATAGCCTCCTCCTTCAGTTCCTGGGTATGCTTCCCCATCAAAATCAATTCCCTAGAGCTTGGGTGTTCACAAAACTGGACTCCCAGGGAGAGTCCAAGCTATGCAGGGAGAGGGCAGGTGGTGACAAGACATGGGGTGCCATTTGGTATATGCAACCTCCCACTCCCATGAAAACTAGAGCCAAGGCCCCAGCTGCCAGCCAGCTTTTCCTAAAGTAACTTCTATGAAACAAAGTCAGAGTGTTAGAGGAAAAAGGTTTAGAAAAAATCAAAGAAAACCAACCCTGATTCCTCAAATATATTGCAAGTTCCCAGCAGATTTCATAAATGGTGGTTCTCAGCTGGGAGGGAATCCAGCCCCCACAAGATATTTGTTGATGTATTTAGACATTTTTAGCTGTCACAACTGGCAGGATGCTATGATACTGGTACCTAGATAGTAAAGGACCAGAAGCTGCTAACCTCAAAATGTTTAGGACAGCCTACAACCAAGAAATACTCAGGCTGGAACATCAACAGTGCTGAGGTGAAAAAGCCCTGCCCCACAGCACTGTGAGTTCCCGAAGGAGACATCTGGGGTCCAGATGTAGTGCATATGTGTTCTCTGTGTATATATGAGTGTATGTGGAGGCCAGGGAGACAACCTCAAATGTCATTCTTCTGGTGCCATCTATTGTTTTTCTTTTAATACATGGGGTCTCTTATTGGCCTGAAGCTCTAACAAAATATGCTGCCTGTGAGCCTCAAGGGTCCAGCTACCTCTACCTTCCCAGGAGTGTGTTTACAAACACACTCCTGCCAGGCCTTATATGGAACTGAGGGTTGAACTTAGGTCTTCATGCTTGCAAGGCAAAAAAGTTTGTCAACTGAGCCATCTCCCTGGTCCTGTTCTTCATCCTTTAGACCACCTGAGCATGCTCTCCTTGCTCAAATAGTTGGTTTTCTATTGCTATGATAAAACACCACAGCCAAGGAAAATTATAGAAAGGAGTATTTATTTGGGGTTTACAGTTTCAGAGGGTTAGAGTCCAAAACAGCAGAGCTGAGGGAAAGCAGGCAGCTGGAGCAACAGCTGTGAGATCATCTCAATCCGAAAAGCAGGAAGCAGAGAGCTCAACTGGTGTATAGCACATGGCTTTTGAAACCTACCTGAAGTGACACACCTTTTCCAACCATGTCACAGCTCCTGGTACCTCCCAAATAGTCCGACCAACTGGGGACCAAGTATTCAAACCCATGAGCCCATGTAGGCCATTCTCATTCAAACCACCATACCATGATTGAAGATGTCTTCTGTGTTTGGAGACAGAGGTTGTCTTTAGATACAGGAGTTGAAAATATCAACTCATTCGCTCGGCTGCTCTTGCATGGAGGGAGCAGGTCGGTGACTTCACTTCACCAATTAGTCCAATTAGTTGCATTATCCCAAAAGAATCAAGTGCAAAAAAAAAAAAAATAGAGGGGCCCTTCAGACCATGTTACACAAAAGTGGGGGTGGTGCAGCAATGACAACCTATCTTCAGAAGTGGTGGCCGTAGTAGTGGGTATAGAGGAAGTACTGGTGCTGACAGAGCTGGTGGCCCAAGCTAAAGTGTCTGTACATCAACGGGACCTTCCTGGGACCAGTCCTACCATGTGACATTGAGTGGAGCTTCTGGCTGCTTCCCTTCTGACCTTGGCTTTCTGACTCTACAGAAGGCTCTTAGAACTATCTAAGGTCTTTGAAATAAATCGTTTCTGAGCTTAACTTAGGAGAGCTGACTTCTGCAGCTTGCAATCAAAGGCTGAGAGCAGCTGAGTTCCCCAAATGCATCTGAACTAGGGCTTCTTTCTTCCACAGAGCATCTCAAGGCACTCTGCTCCCTGAGCATACTTTGAGGATTGCTGACCAAAATGAAGGCCAAGTGGGATTCCCCTGACCTTTGACCCAACCAGAGCCAGACCCCTGCAAGAGTCCCAACTCTACATCAGACCCAAAACCACGGAGGAACCCAGCGCCTGTCTCCTGCTCACCACTGAGACAAGATGCCCCCATAATGACCCTCCTCTCCACTGCCACCCTGAGTTGAGAAAAACTGCAGCTGGCTGCAGCCTCCAACCAAAACATAATCAAGGGAAGGGAATGATTGGATTTGTCAGATGAAGGTGGGAGGAAGAACCGAAAACGTGCATCGAAAATCTGTTGCTTGATTGGGGTGATGCCGCTGGCAAGTCGAAGGAAGGTTTCAAAAGAAATGAGGCTTACAGAATCTCTCAGAAGTCAGGAGGGAACAGGGAGAACTTTCCAGAAAGGCCAGGTGTTCCTCACCCCAAGAAAAGAGTGACCCTATTTCAAGATCTGGGTCCAGATTCCATGCAAGACACTGAGCTCCATTCCAGGTGTGCTTAAAGAGCAATTGCAAGAACTACCCACCATCTACTCCCAAATACCCGTAGAGCACCTGTCGTTAAGCCGGTGCAGGAGACCCTGGGAGCTTGTCCTTACCTTTCTGGAACTTGTGGTCTAGAAAGGAGAGTGGCATCCAGTGCTGGGGATGAAGTGAACCTTTCAGTTGGTATGGTGTGTCACCATGGGTGTGAGTGGGAGATGGCTCTCCTGCTGTGGGGACTTTGGGGGAAGGGCCCATCAGAGGACATAGAGTTCACAGGGGGACCAAGATGGAATTCTAACTACACCCTTTACAGATGAGGAAATTGAACTCTGGAACTAAATCCTGGCTCTTCAGCATTTGGTTTACTGTTCTTTTCCAGGCTCCAGGTGAGAGAGAGAGAGAGAGAGAGAGAGAGAGAGAGAGAGAGAGAGAGAGAGAGAGAGAGAGTTCATTCACCTCCACATCCATCTGTAATCCAAGCTGGCTGTGATGTCGGCATGAATTAAGATGTTTATAGAAATGAAAAAAAAATAAAAACCTTGGGGGAAGAAGTTAATCTCTATGTGGGGATGAGGGGGTCCAGTTTCACAAGGTTAATGTCTTGATTTTTATTAATCCCTTTTCTGTTTTATTCAAAGAGGATTTGGTGTTCCTAGTTCCAGCTGGGAGCTTAAGAAACAGAGCAATGATTCTCGGCCTGCTGCCTACCCCTGCAGCTTTAGAGCTCACTTTCAGACCAGAGGACAGGGATGCCCAGAACCTGGCCTAGGCTCAGTCCAGCTCCATGCCTCAGGTCCCTCCTCTGTCTCAGCTTCTGTCCAGAGGTATCCCTTTCTGTTCTTCTCCCTGCTGTTGGAAAGATAGCTAGCCTGGCTCAGACACTCAAGACAAGACAGGATTGGTAAGGGAAACTGTTAGGGGGACATGTCCTGGCAGCTGAGTGACAAACCACCACCTTTTATAGGGACCCTGGGGTGTACAGAGAGAAGAGAGGCCACCAAGTATTGTAGGGACTACAACCACTCCCATCCACTGTGTGAGCAAACTGTAGTTCTTCTGTGGAGAAGGAAGTTTGCACATTTCCATGAATGCCATTGGCAAATGGACAGGAGCCTTGGTGTGGTCATTTGTCTGCCCTAATCAAGCCACTGGAGGTCAGCTATCTTTCACAGACCCATTCCCTCAGACCTACCAACTCCTTTGTTCTCAAATACCAGGTGAGAACCCCCCTATAAAGATGTTGCACTTTGCAGGGCAGTGGGAGACTTGATGGGGTCCCAATCCTCAGTAATTGTGGTCCCAGAAATTGTGACTCCAACAAACAAGTGTGTTCCAGCTTCTTCAGACTGCCAAAGTCAACACAGGTCTCTGCTCTAACTGGGCTGTCATGGGAGCCCCCCTTTTCTCTGCCATGTAAAGATTTTTCTTACTAGGAAACAACAATGGGACATGAACTCAATGACATCCCCACACTGGGATAATATTAACCTGGCCCTGGCCCTAGCCCTCTCTAGGCCTCTTTTCCTTCATTGCTTGCTAGGGAAGCCTTTGGATCAGCTCACATCTTCCCTCATAGTAGACTGGAAACTTCTCAGTGCTATCAGTGTCCTGCTCGGACCTTCCACATTCCACCACTCCAGGATAGACACAAGGAGTGATCTCCTCAGCCTCAGGCTAGCTTCCCTTTGGGGCCATGGGGTTGGATTTGTTTTCCCCAGCTCTTACCAAAGGAGGGAGTAGAGACCTGAGTCAGTGGCTTCCTTGTCCCATTCTCTGTGGAAGGATTTCCCTCTTGGAAGCTGGGGCAGCAGGGAGGACTCAGACCACCTTGCAGAACCAAGAACTCATACTCTTTGGCCTCCTGCTGTCTTCTTGGATCTTCTCTGGATCCAGGTGCAGTGCACTCTGGAAGGAGGTCTGTTGGGACTCGATTTATCATGCATTGATTAACAGACCAAGGGGTGTGGGGCATGGTATAAGGAGCAGAGAAGGACCATGGGACCTGTTGGGTAACTCCCATCTAAACCTTGGGGCTGAGGCTCAGTCCCTTCTCTGGGGCAGTGGCAGGCCATCATCAGACACCCATGGGCGTCTGGCAGCCGTCTTCCCACTTGTCCTTTCAGATCCAGCCAGTTACAGCTCATTCCTTTGGCTCACATTGTTCCTTAACGACATCACTTTTTCCATCTCCCTGATGGTGTTGTGCCCTTCTGCCTGAGTGCTGCCTCCCAGCTGACCTCCATCTCCCTGACACTCTGTGGTTTCCATGGCTCACTGGACCACACCATCCCTGGACAAGCAGAGATCTATGCAACTCATGGCCTGGAACTTCCACCCCCACCTTGTGTGCTTCCCTCCCCATGGCAACCTTCATCCATATGGGTGGGATGGTCCCATCCCCTTCAGGTCACCAAGGGCCCTGGATACACCACTCTTTCTCCAGGCACTAGCTCAAAGCCCCAACAATATCCTTTGGCTTCTGTACAGGCACGGAGACCTTCTGAGTCCCTGCCTGGGCTGGGTGCCCAAGCACTGTGCCAGGATAGCTCTCCACCCCCCTTCTTCATCTCCACTTTCAATGGGTCTAGAGCTGTTCCCTGAGTCTTCTCTCCAAGCCCCTGTGGGAGCCAGAGTCACCAGACCTTGCTCAAATCTTAGACCTGCTTTCCACCTGAAGTTGAGCATCTGTCTGTCCATCCATGGTAAATCCAGATGCTGAGTCCCGGGACCTGTGCGGCACCTTCCATTCAGAGTTCCTCATTCATGTGACAGTATTTTTCTGAGCTCTAGCTGTACGCCAGCCCAGCGCTAACAGCACCTTCTGTTCCGATTCCCCTGTTGTCGCCTGGCTCTGCCCTCAGTCATTTTCTAGTGAGGGAGCATGGCCTAGAAGGAAAAGCTGGAACCAGGCTGATCAAGGATTGAATCCTGGTTCCCTGTAAGAACTAAGAAGTTGGTCCAGGAGGGGTGTCCCCCTTCACAGAGCAGGGGTGGACCCATTCCTGTATTGTCAGGAGCACTAAACATATGCCCATGTGTACCTAGTGCCATATGTTTCTGGTACAAAGACAAGGAAGAGATCCATACATTTAGCAGAATGGCAAATAATATGAAAAGTAGAGCAAATAGCCTTCAGGGAGATGGGGTAAGGTGAATGGGGCAGGGCATGCAATCACTCTGGAGACTAGACAGAGCTAAGAAGGCCATGATCTCAATGTGTGACACCCTGTCAGGAGCCTGTCCCCCTAGCCTCCAGGTAGCAGTCAAGGTTGTTCTAGCTGCACTTGAGGTACCACCCGCCTCCCAGGCTGGCCTCCTTGTCTGTCACCAGTGGAAGCAGATGGGAACAAAGTGGGATCCTCTTCACAGCCACTCTCTTGGAAAGTGGTGAGCAGCTGCTGAGGAGCAGGAAGCCCAAACCTGATTCAGCCTGTCACCTTCTTCCTCTTCTCCCCTCAGTCCCACCCAAGAGAACCGGCTCTCCTCAGGCCCGCTCCCCAGTCAAGGTTGCTTTCTACCACTATCCCCACTGTAAATGCTTGAGGGCCACTTGTGGCCTCACAAGGACACTGATAAGCCAGAGAGTTCCTTTCAGAGGACAGACCAAGGCCCTTGTCTAACTGCATAGGTACCAGTCATCCGAGATCACCAAGGCCAGAAGAAACAGGAAGCCAGGTGTCCCCATGGCCTGCTCCTGCAAGGCCACCCTGCTCCCAAAGCCATAATTATAACCATCAGGGCAGAGAAAATAGCACGGGAGAACAGCCTAGGTCCCAGTGCTTTCACAGAGACTACTTGCATCCTTCACCCCGACCCCGGTCAGCCCATCTGTTGAGTTTGGGTCTCACCAACCATTTGGTACCAGCCCAGAGTCCCAGAGCTTCAGTGCCAGAAGGGACAGATGTTTGGACAACTCCCTCCTCATCATCCTAATGACATGCAAATTCTCTCAAAGGGAATTTTTCCTTGGGGAAGGGAAAGCACTGTGTGAGCCAGCGGACAGATAGCCACTGAATAGCCAGCATCTCTCTGTACTCCGTCTTCTTATTCTTCATTTCCAGAGTGCTTCCCCACCACTTCTTCATACTTGAACTTGACCCTACTTCCTTGATGAATCTGGGACCCAGATGTCACCAAATTGTGGCTTAAAAAAAAGTCATGAGTGTCTTAGGGAAAACTCATTTCATAAACTTGTAGATAAAAATATGAATACAAATAGAGTGTCTATATTATTCTAAAAATAAAATATTCTAGTTCTTTTTAAAAACATGGTCTGATGGTGCTGGAGAAATGGCTCATCAATTGAAAGCATGTACTGCTCTTGTAGAACACCCAGGTTTGGTTCCCAGCACCAACACGGCAGCTCACAACCATTTAAATGTCAGTTGAGGGGATCCAATACTCTCTCTCTTATCAGGTCAGACACATGTGGTATACATACATACATGCAGACAAATGCTCACACACATAAAGTAAAAACAAATAAAATCTGAAAACATAGCCTAAATAACTTGATCCTGAATATGTATTCCCCTGTTTAAATATTTTAAAAGAGTGTGGTGTGTGTGTGTGTGTGTGTGTGTGTGTGTGTGTGTGTGTGTGCATGTGAATGTAGAGGCCAGAGGACAACTTTTATTGTCATTCATTTTCACAACACTGTCCATCTTGTTTTATCATTTTTGTTTTTGTTTTGAGACAGCATCTCTCACTGGCTTGGACCTCCCTAAGTAGGCTAAGCTTGCTGGGCAGTGAAGCTGAAGGATCCATTTATTTCCACCTCCCCAGCACTGGGATTACAAATGTGCACTACCCTGACTGGTTTTTGTTAATGTAGGTTGTGGGACTAGAACTCAGGTCCTTGCATCTGCAAAGCAAGAGATTTACTGACCTAGCTATCACTCTAGCTCACCAAACAGGTTTCTTTTGAATAACTTTAACCAGATAAGAATCTAAACGAACTAGAGATTCAGGCTTGGAATGGGTCCTCTCTAGTCTGATCTGTCCTTTGACATATGTGGGATGGAAGGCACAAGTCTGAGACATGTTCTCCTCAGTGAAGTTCAGCTCTTCCATAGCAGAGCTCAGTCTGGGCTTAGGGATTTGAGTCTCCCCCACCACAGTGCTGTTTCCACAGTGCTGGGGTCTCAAGGTAGCCTGAGACCACTTTGAGAGTATCTCTGGCCTCAGAAGATCCTGCCAGGCCTGTTCCCGGGCTGCTTTGGTGTCCCTGCTCACACGTGTGTCTGGCTCACACGACTATCCCATTGGGCTGCTGCAAGGGGCTGATTAGGTGTAATTGCTTTGCTGGGAGCGAGCTATCTACTTAATAGAATCAGCTCCCAGTAATTAGCCTGCCACAGGCCCATTTCCTTTGCTGAAGCCCCAGGGCTACTGGGCATATTGCATGTTGGACCTCTGCAGGTGGCAGCATGTGGGGTGGATTCGGGTGGTCTTTGGGGTTGGTTTGGGGGTAGTCAAGAGAAAACAGCACCGAGGACATTCAGCAGCAAGAAGCCCAGAGCAGCCCTTCTGGAGGCTGGGAGCCGGGGAGTTACAGCCCTCGAGGCTAGAGGGATAAAGAGCCTGGCATAGACAGACTATTCCAGAAACGTTAGACTGAACCCACTTGAATCACACAGGACATCTAATCTAGCCCCTGAACCCAATACACTCATTTCTTATAGACATACTATGTGCCAGGCATGATACTAGCTCCAAGAATCTTTCTAAAATGGATCAATTAGACTGTGCTTGTATGCCCTCTTGACCATGAGGTCATTACCATGCCCGGCAGTTTGTGCCTTCCTGGGAGACAAGAAGAACACTCCATCTTCTGCTGTGCTGGTTGTTGGTTGCATCATTCCACAGATCACTGGTCCCTTCTTGGCCTCACAGGACAAAGCTAATCCTTCCTTGGGTGACAGCTCACATGGCCCCTGTATCTTTCTCTAGGCTGAACATCCCAAGTCTTCTCACTTGTGCCATGAACATCATCCTGGCAAGGCCCCTCATTAATCTGCTTGGCAGGCCTGGAACCTGCTCTTGTTTGTCAATTCTTTACTTCCAATGCAGTCTGGAGCTCGGTGGCGAGGCCTGTAAAACTCAGGATCCTGCCTGTGCCAGAACAACTGCAGTCTTGGACAGCCCCAGATTCCCCTAAACATGACACTTCCAAGAAGGGCTATGGTGGCACTTAACCCCCTTCCATTAAGGAGAAAGACAGACATAGCCTGCTTGTGATAGTAGAGTCACCACTTTTGCCTGTTCCCCTGCCCCAACACACACACACACACACACATCCGCACACTTGTAACACACTCGTGCACACATGCACACACGCATGCGCACGCACACACACACACACACACACACACACACACACACACACATACATACACGCCCTGCCGTGCCTGCCCAGCTCCACTCAATACCCACGGGCTGATTAATCATTGCAAGTGCTATTATAATTATTGTGTTTGGTGCTGAGAACAGGCTGCCTCTGCTTCTCAGAAACCATAAACCTGCAAAGAAGGATTTCAAGATTTGTGAGCTGTTGACGACATCTCCGGCCTTTCTTTTCTTCAGTGGCTGCATGTTTGTCTGGAAAGATGGGCCATGGCCACTCTAGGATCTCTCCAGAAGACAAGCTGGGGACTGGATTCTTGAAATGAAGATGGCAACTACCGGGTCTTATCTTGCGGCTCTAGATAGGGCAACCAGGGGATCTGGACATGAGTCCCAGCTCTGGCCCTGTATGCTTCAAGGAATTCAGGGTATTCATGCCCCTTGTCAAGCCTTAGTTTTTCACAGATACTAGAGGTTTAAGCATTTCTCTGGCTTTAATTATGCAATTTAATGACAGAAAAGAGAATGGGTAGAGTGGAAAATATGAAGGCTTAGAAGATAGAGGATGAGGAGGAGACCAGGACAGAAGCTGAAACAGGCTCACAAGCTCCTGCACACACACACACACCACACACACACACACACACACACACACACACACACACACACACACGGCAGGGTGGAGAGGAGTCACTGTTTTTCTCTGGGTCTTACCTGTTGGTCTGCCTGAGTCCACTCTCTGTCACTGCTTCAAGTGTGGGGATGCAGAGGCTCTAAAGAAGAAAGGAAAAGAGAGAAAAGGAGGAGGCTATGGAGAAAGTAGGGAGCCTGGAAACCACATGGAAATCAGAAAGTGAGTAATGGCGATGCTGGGGAGGAAGTGGGCACGCTCCTACACTGCTGGAGAGTAAGAACCAAGATAGTCTGCTGAGGACAAGCAGCAGGATTTAGGAACACATGGGGTGCAGGGCCATGGGTACACTGTGGTCACTTGTGGGTATGGGTCCTAGCCACAGCTCCCAGCACATCCTCAAGCTCCCACCAATGAGGATGGCTAACTACTGGTAGCATTTACAGCCAGAGAAAGGAAGGCCATCTAGCAGGGGAAGGGGACAGTCAGGCATGGGACAGGAGGGACAGGCAGTTTAGGGTGAGGATTTAATGCTTATGCAAATGATGGTCTGGAGCCATCCTGAACTCCCCCGCACTTTCTGAGACCAATTGGTCCTCACTCAGCTAGGGTTTTGCACTCTTTGAGTCTGAGCCCTCATTTGTCCCAGATGGAGACAGCCTTTTTCTCTAGGCCACACAGCCCAACTAGAGCAGCATTAACAGGGCCAGGTGTTCAGCTTGCCAGCCCAGTTCTCCCCCAACAGCCCACAGAGCCTAGCTTTGCTAACAGTTGCCTTTTGTGTTTGACTTGGGCTTGAGATGTTAAACAAACAGTGGCTCTTGACAAATGCAAGCCGTTGCTGTGGGACCAGTTATGCTCTGGAAAGCCAAGCTAATCCCCAACTTCACTGCCTCCGGAGATACACTGAGAAACCCCCCAGTCACACCCACTGTCCGATGTCCTGGGCTATGACTTTGGGACAGCGTCCTGTAGCAGTGGCCTCTGTTTTTCTGCCTTTGTCCTGAGCCCTGGTCCTCTTACTACATAGACCTTCCCTGGCTGATACTGAGATGACTCTGAACCCCTTCCCCTGCCTCTGCTTGCTTCTCTGCAGCCCCAAGTGACACCAACCCACCAAGGTGACTGGAGCAGGCAGGAAGGACACAAGGAAAGCTTTGAAAGTGCCTTCTCTGTCTTGACTGTTGTGCTAAAGCTAAAGCTCATGCCTATGCGTGAGCTTTAAAAGAAATAAAATTAAAAAAAAAAAAAAAAAGCTTTGTCCCTGTCCTGTGGGAACTTATAGTCTGCTCTAGATAGATGGATCAGCACTTCCCCAAGGCTCTGTGCTAGCTCATAACTGATGGGTCAGGCCTTGAACCAGGAGTGTCTGACTCCAGGTCAGCTTCTCCACTCCTTCCCTTCCTGGCCCTGCCCTAGTCTCCAACCAAACCACCCATGCATCAGGAATAAGAAGTAATGGGATGTAGCGTCTCTGCCTCTATTCTTTAAGCTCACACACTTGATCATTGTAAAGTGAACAAGAGCATCATCAGGGCATGGCTAAAGCTTTATTTCTCAGAAATAGAAACTGAGGCAGAGAGGCCACAAAGCTTCCTCCAATTCACCCAGCAGCAGCAGCAGCAGCAGCAGCACCGAAGTCTAAACCTCTGGACTGTCATGTCAGTTCAACGCCCCAGTGCTACACAGTGTGCTTCCTTAGCCCGTCAGACACTTGACTCTGTCTTTGCCCTCTCCTCCCTGGCAGGACTTGCTCTAGCTTGAGAAATATTTTGTCTGTAGGCATGGAAGTAGGATACTGAGGTTTTTCTACCCCAGACTCAACTGTCTGAGTCCTTTTACCACTCAATCTGGCTACAAATCCAGCAGACAACTGTTCCGGGCCTTGGCTCATGTCCCTAAGGACCTAAGGAAATGTATGGTGCAGCTTTGATACACAAAGCATTATGGGGAGAGTAGTATTGTGAAAGGGTCTCTGCCCAGGAAAAGGTATCAAGTCAGTGTGGGAATCATAAGAGCAAACATCTGCCTGACAAGAAGAACTGAAACTCAGAAGCCCATAGAGGCACAAAGTAGCCATTTGTTCAGATGGGATGGGGTACTGGGTAGTGCTTCATGGAGACAGTTGCCTTTGAGTTGGGTCTTGAAGCCTGAGTTGGTTGGGAGAAGAAGGTGGGAGAGGCAAGGAGATACCAGCACCCTAACTGATGGGAGGAGCCCTGGAACCCTTGAAGTCTCATGAAACATGAGAGAATACAGATGTGTTCAGAGCTTACGGATGGATGAAGTGCTGTGTTAAGCTGGAAATGACTGTGTCTAACATTTAGTATACAATAAAGCATGGCAGTGACAGATAAATTCCAAACAATTTACCCTAACCTTGTTGCTGTTTCTTTCCTCACAAACTAGTCTTCAAAGAAGTGGCTATTCCCTTTTTGCCTAATTCTCAAGAGGACTAAGTAAACAGATGCAATCAGGCCAGGAAGGTCATGGGATGTTACAAGTGAAAGGCATGTTGATGTTTTCTGGTCCAAACCCTCCACTTAGGGATGTAGAACTCCAGAAGCAGGCATGGGAGTGGCTGACCTCCAATGCTGCAGCAAACACAGGCAGAGACAGGTTGACTTTGGGTGGGCATGGACAGGTCCAAGGGTCCTGTACAGAAGGAACCAAGGAATGCTGGTAAGTCTTAGATGCAGCCCAACCCAGGTCACTAGGAAGAAGATGGATGAGACATGCCCACTGTCCCAGGGGCTGATCAAAAACTTTTACTGTGCCAGCATGCTCCTCCATCGCAACCTTCCCTCCACAAGGGATAGGATGGATGAGGAGACACAAGCTGTACTCTGGAACTCAGGACATGCAATCCAGGTGTTCTGGTCCCATCTATAATGGATGCTGCATAAGCTCCCATCGTACTCACTGTAGAACCTTCACTATCCTTCCCCTTACTGTCGAGGCCTCCGTTTTCTAATCTGTAACACAAGAACGCTGTGCGAGATGGTCTCTAAGAGTCTTTCTAGTTCTTAAGAGATGAGAACAAGTTCCATCAAAATTAATAATAAATGTCCTGCCCCAAAGACAGCTTTTCCCTTTCCTAAAGCTCTTTTACTTAATAATATCGCCTTTCATTTGTATAGCAGTCTGGGGTTGGTAGCCAGAAGTGGGAAAACTCTGACAGTATTCCCCCCTGAAGCCCAGCTCTAGGGAGTGGCTTGCACATCCAGAGGGGCTGTGGCAGAACTGGCTCCTGGGCTGATTTTGACCAGGAACCAGCACTTCAGAAGCACACTGAGCCGAATTTGCACTCCACCCATGGGAAGCCAGAAAGGGCAGGACTCTTCTTCCTGCAGCCAAAGAATGCCAGACAGAAATACCCAACAGACTGCATCCAAGGCCAAGGGAAAATAGTTTGTTTCATCAAAGAGTTGAAGACCTTCCTTTGTGGGGAGAGGGGACAGGGGTGCTATGAATTAAAGGTCCTGTCCTCAGGCTGTGATACAGACACCCGAGTCTAAGAGAGTAAAGGTCACCAGAGAGTTTCATGCACTTCCTCACACAAATACGGTTTCCTTTGATTCCTTAAAGCCAACTGCTCAGGCCAATAATGCATAATGATCAAATCCATTTTAGAGAAGGATAAAGGGATGACTCCAAGAGAAGAGTGTGGCTTTGAGAAACAAACAGGCCGAAGTCTCTTCTCAGCTCAGTGTCTCTAGGTGATTGTGTTGCCTTTAACCTCAGGTTCTCCATCTATGAAACAGTCCTAAGTAAAAGCAGACCCAATTTTGAGGACCAAGATAAAGGTTAAGATTGTGAGTGTGGCACACACCAAAAGACACAAGGACACATCCTGATGGGATGAATGGGCTGGTAGCTCTTCTGGGGTGCTTTTGGATACAGAGTGGTGTCTGGCAGTGACATCGTAGCCCGGAATGTGGCAGATGGTGCCCTCCCTTGCTTGCTACCTCCCGAGCCACGGGGTTTGGGCCTCTTCCACATCTCTCTATGTGGCCTATGCCAGGGTCCCGTGAAGGGCTGTTTGACCCTCCTTGGCACTGAAATTTGCATTCCAATCATTTTGCTCTCTCAGCCCATCCATGCCCAGAACTGTTTGGAGCTGAGTAAGGCCCCAGGGATCATCTGTCATGACAACTCATGGAAGAGATAAGGACATGAGGCTCCAAGAGGGGTGGTAACACTTTGCCTGAGTTCCCACTGCTGGTCAGGTTCCCTCTTCATTGCCACAGCCCCCCATATTGACAAAGAAACTGAGGCAGAGGTACCCCTGCCTCAGTTTCTCCAGTCTGTCAGTGACTCATTAGGTCTAGACTCCCACCCCCACCCCACCCGATTTCAGCGAGGTCCCCACCCACTCCTGATCTGTGCTTCAAGGTGGCATCCTGTGTTATCTACGCAGTTCAGCCCAAGTCCTACTTGCCATGCTAGTGCAGGACAAGGGCCATAGCTATGAAGTTGGGGCAGGTGGTCTCAGCTACCAGCCTTGGCTTTCTCAGTCAGTTGGCAGTACCCCGTGCTAACCTGGGAAGGAACTCTGTCATGAGAGACAGCTTTCTCTTGAGTATTGGCTCACATGTATCCCGGGCCACAGCAAATCCCTGCCAGTTTCTAAGATAAGCCAGTGGCTGAAGCACAGGGAAGGAAGTGTGACCTGCGTGGGAAAGGGGTTGACTGAGCCCCAGTCCTGCCACCAACTCTCCGAGTGTGTCCTATGTGTCACTTCACCTCCTATGCATCAGTTGCCTCATCCATGCTAAGGAGCAGGCCAGTTGGGCCCAAGGTCCCCTCCATTCTCAGCGCCGCGACTGGGGCAAAGGGTAGAGAAAGGGAATTTCTCTGTCTTGTTCTTCCCACTCCTCTTTTTGCCCCTTTTCAGGACATTTGTGTCTCCAGCTCTCCAAGTTTCCCTGTCTCAGTCTGTCTCTCTTTTTGTATCTTATGCACCACATTTTTCTGTCAGATCCCCCTTTCCCTGGGTGTATGTGGACCTCTGGTTTGTCTCCTGGATCACACACACACACACACACACACACACGCACACGCACACGCGCGCGCGCGCGCACACACACACACACACACACACACACACACACACACACACACACACACACAGAGGCCCCTGCCCTGAGTCCTCTCCCTTCCCTGTAGTTATCCGTTTCCCTGCCTAGTTTTCTCTGGGCTGGCGGGCTGGATCTCTGTCTCCCTCTCCCTCCCTCCCTCCCTCTCCCATCTTGCTCCCCCCCCCACTCCGCTCTCGCTCTCGCTCTCCCTCTCTCTCCCGCCTCTGTCCTGCCCGGGTTCTCCCGCTCGCTCCCCCTTCCCTCCCCGCCCTCGGCGCGGCTCCCCAGTCCTTATTTGGCTGGGCGGGAGGGCAGGCAGGAGGTGGCGGCCGGCGGTCGGGGGCGGGCGCGGGGCGGGCGGAGGAGGGCGGTGGGTGGTGCTGAAGGGACAGCTCCGCGGCGGCCGGCAGCGGCGGCGGCGGTGGCGGCCCGGGGTGCGGAGCTGGTGCCCGGCGTGGAGATCCGCGAGCGCAGCCATGCCCCAGGCCGCCTCCGGGCAGGAGCGGCGGCGGCGGCCGGGGCTGGGGCGCGGGCCGGAGACGCCGGGGGGCCGGCGACAACCCGGGAGCGACGATGAAGCGGCAGAATGTGCGCACGTTGGCTCTCATCGTGTGCACCTTCACCTACCTGCTGGTGGGCGCCGCGGTGTTCGACGCGCTGGAGTCGGAGCCGGAGATGATCGAGCGACAGCGGCTGGAGCTGCGGCAGCTGGAGCTGCGGGCGCGCTACAACCTCAGCGAGGGCGGCTACGAGGAGCTGGAGCGCGTCGTGCTGCGCCTCAAGCCGCACAAGGCCGGCGTGCAGTGGCGCTTCGCCGGCTCCTTCTACTTCGCCATCACCGTCATCACCACCATCGGTAACTACACTCGCCGCGCCGGAGGGGACGGGGGCGGGGACCTGGGATGCTGGGGAGCCGCCCGCGGCTGGGGGGTCCCTGCGGAGCTGGGCGGGCCGCCGAACCGCGCGCTCCCAGCTGCCGGGGCTCAGCCCGGCATGTGTTCTCTGCTGGAGGACCCCTGACTCCCGACCTGTCTCCAGCTCAGCCAGCCCTAACTTGGCCTTGCCGGGCTGTGCTAGGACCCCAGGGGACTCAAGTGTGTGAGAGGGACAGGAGCAGCCGGCTGAGGCTGGGGAGGAGGGGTGTGGCCGGGCTAGGCCCAGGGGCTGGGCACCCAGAGTGAGCGACCCGGGAGCGTGCCACTCCTCCGTGTCCCTCACGTTGGGCTCGGGCACCCGGGTGTCCACACCTGCCGGGCTGTGGGGAGGCACGTAGATGCGGGAACACTGCACTCCGAGGAACACGGGCCACTCTCTAACTGCGACTGAGTGCTGCCGGGGAGGGGGGTGGGGTGAGTGTGTCCGTGTGGGTGTGGGTGTGGGTGTGTGAGTGTGTGTCCACCTCCACGAGTTTGGGCTGCACCAGACAGGGCCTGTAATTCTCTGAGGGCAGCAGAGCAGGGGCTGGAAGCCAGATTCGGTCCTCTTAGCCTTCTTCCCCAGTGTCCCAGCAAAACAGTCACCTCAGAGGAATGGCCCCACTTCTTTTTCAAAGCCAGGGAAGATCACGCTGTAGGTAGGAGGCCACACGCACACCCAGATCCCCTGGGAACATGCCACACAGGTACACACACACACACACACACACACAGAGAGAGAGAGAGAGAGAGAGAGAGAGAGAGAGAGAGAGAGAGAGAGAGAGAGAGAGAGAGAACACAAATAGATGTCTGTGGGGAAAGGCATCTCCGGCCAGGCCCTTCACCAAGCTGTTGAAGTGTCAGTGTCCAGCCAGGATTACAGGTCTCAACCATTCCCAGGCCCCTGTGATTGCAGCCCACCTCCAACACTAACCCTCTCCATGACTGACCTTGGGCAAGTCGCTTCTCCTGCCTGGATCTTGGGCTCATGTCCCAACATGTAGAGGTTGGCCAAAATGATGTCAAGGGCTCTTCCCAGCCCTGACGTGCTTGGACTCTAAGATTGGGAACCCACCTTCTCCCAAGCCACTGGGATGCCTCCAGGAGTCGTTTCCTCCATTTTCCCCACTCCTTCTCATCCTGACCCCCACCCCCTGCCTTGGCGGAACTCCCAGGGGCTCACTGCCATTTGGCAAAGTCCATTAGAAGATGGCAGTGTTTTCCTGGGAGTCAACAGGAGTGGAAGTGGGTTAAAGACAGAGCTGGACACTGTCTACCCACTGCAGAATTCCGCTCTGAGGCTCTATTTCTCTCCAACAGCCAGGAGAGGAACACCCAGACACTACCCAAAGAGCAGGTGTGGTCTAGGGCCCGTCCCTCCACATCTCACTGCCACTTGCCCATAGTTTTACAGAAGGTTAGCTGTCTGTAAACCAGAGTGTCGTCTGTGTACACTTCTCCCCCTCTTCCCACACCAGGTCCCCAATTAGTACAACTTTCCTCTAAGTCCCCGGGCTCCTGCTTCACCCAGCTGGCGTCCTTGCTTCCGGCCTCATCCCCTCAGCAATAGCATCCCCCAGACAATGCTCAGCTGTCCCGGCCTGCTTCATCAAAGTCCACATGGCTCACCACTGCCCCAAGCTCCTTCCCGCCTCCACCTCCATGCCTGGCTCAACTCCTTACTTCTTACTTGGATGACCTCTCTCTATGGCCTCCAAATCATCCCTCAGAGAATGCTTAACATGTTTCTAACCAACAACACCTTCTCTTCTGCCTTCCCTTTGCTATCTAATCTAGCTCTCTAGGTCCAATTTAATACCCCCCACACAGACATACACCCATGCTAAGCCTCACAGGGCCACTGCCCTTGAAGACTTCAGCAGTGTTTATTGGTTAGATGACCTAGGTGACCCAGTATGGACTCTTTTAAATGTTTACATCCTAAGGAGTGTGTTTTGTTTTGTCTTTTTAACCATGCTTCATTGTTAATATCCATGTAGGCAAACCCCATCTCTGTGATTTTGAGAGCTAGCAAGGTGCTCAACAGCTATGCACACTGGAGAATGCTATTGATGGGTTTAATGTGTGCAGAAATGACAGGCGGGACCCTTCCCTTCCAATCCTGCTGTTGCTTTCCAAACTGTCCATGGTTCTTACCTAGAGAGATGCTATAAGATAGAGCTAGCAGCTTAACACCCTTCTGCTGATATTTATACAGTGCTGGTCAAAAAGAAAGATACCACCCTAGACCAGCAATGCAATGCCTACTCCCTATCCCACTCAAACATCCCTGGGTTTATGTTTTTTTGTCACCTCTCACTTTGGCTTTGCCACCTAGCTGAAAGCTGTCCTTGGAGTAGTGATGGGATGCCTGGAAGGGCTCTATGTGACAACTTTGTTAGTCTGTTCCCGACCCATCTGCCTCCTTGGGAACACCTTGTGGCCAATCCCACTGGCTAAGACTGGGTAAATGACAGAGCTGCCCATTCAGTCAGCATCTAGTGACCACAATGTTGTTATCACTTGGTTGGATCTCAGCCCTCACAACTCAGTGTGCTTATCCAAACAGGGATTGTTAGCTCTGTGACTTTGAGCAGTGGGTACAGGGGAGGGGAGGGGAAGGGAGGGAAGGGAAGGGAAGGGAAGGGAAGGGAAGGGAAGGGAAGGGAAGGGAAGGGAAGGGAAGGGATCTCCTGCCCAGAGCCACCAGGCTGATGGGCAGCAGACTCAGAAGGGGAAGCTAGCTCTTCTGACTCCACACTCAGGGCTGTGTCCTGCTGGCCTCTTGGCTGCTTCCTTTGCCTCCATATGCTATGAAGCCCAGGCCCAGGCAGGCAGAACTACCAAGTGCCCAATGATGCCAACTTGCAGGATGCTCATGAGCAGCCCTGATTGGTTGAAGGTCAGCAGGGTCCGACTTAGTCATTCACCTGGTTAGTCACATTCTCCACTCCCACCCCCTCATCATCTAGGGAACCCTTCCTTCCCTGCTCCCCAAGTTCACCAGACACAAATGGAAACTCTTTCCTTGGGAAACCTCGCCCTCCCTAGCTGTTGAGTCATCAAACTCCTCCAGGCCCCAGCCCCCTCTATTCATAGCCTAAAGCTGTCAGAGAAGGAAGGGGCCTGGGGATCAGCTGGAGCCATCACCCCCTCCTACAGAGAAGGGGTGGTAACAGGAGTCACGCAGAAGGGGTACAAAATCTGACTCCCAGACCCCCTGTTGCCTCAGTTATTACTTGTTTATTACCTGATTTGTTTGTTTGTTTGTTTGTTTTGCGATGCTGGGGGATGGAACTCAGGACCTCCCGCGTGCTAGGCAAGCGCTCTACCGCTCTACCACTGAACTCCATCATGCTATTTTTATTGCCACAGTAGCCACAATAGTAATGGCAGCCTCCCTTTATTATCTACGCTCTGGCAGGCTCTATCTGGACACTTCATTTGTATTCCCTTGTTAAGTTCTGCCAGTCCTCCAACGCTGACCTTATTACCCCCACTTTTCAGCTAAGCAATGGAAGGCTTTAAGTAAGCCACTCACCCATGGCCTCAGAACTTGAGAGTAAAGCACCTGTGCGGACTCAACAGCCCTGACTCTTGCTGGCAGTTTCTTACTCCATCTCAAACCCAGCACAGACCCTTAGGTTACAAGGAACCAAGATAACCAAGCTGGTTCACCCTTACCCAGGCACCCCAGAAGAGGGGAGTCTGTTGTAGCCTGTGGTTCTCGAATCACCTAATGACTCAACAGACAGATAGATCTGTGCCTGGCACCTGGTTGTCCCCGAGGCCTCCTGGGGCTCACAGGTGCTGGTTCTCTCACAGCAGGCCTGAGAATCTTTCCAGCTCTCAGGCAACTGAGAGACCAGGTGATAGATCTGTTGATGGAGCCCAGGCAGGAAGCCTTGCTGTTGCTTTCTGGCTCTGAGCCCTACCTCCTGCTGAGCACAGCCTCCTGTGGCTCACTATGCAGCATGGTGACCCTGCGACTGAATTCAAGCACGTGGCCCAAGAGGGAAACTGTGCCTTTTCTATCTTTCCCAGAAGTGACCTGCCACTGCCCAAATCACAGAGCCCTATAAAGAATGAGAGGTGATATAGGGAACTCCAACCACTCAGAGAGGTCAATAACCTGCCAGAGGTTACACTGCAGGTTGAGGGCTTGACAAAACCAGTGATCGACCTGTACTCTTCACACTGAGTTCTCAGCATTATCCTGCTCGTTGCCTATAGGCCAGCCCCTCTACCTTGACTCCGCAAGCCCTAACTTGAAAACCAGAACTCTCTGCTTCATCTCAACCCACCTTCTATCCCCTACCATGTCCTGCCCAAGCTATTAAATCTCTCAGATCTCATTTTGTCAGTTATAAAATGAGAATGAAATTATCAGCAGGAAATAATACTTTCATGCAAAGGACGTGCCTGGTAGAGTCGATAGTTAATGGTATTGTAATGTTTACTATCATTAATGTTACTGTTTGTGGAGTATGCCTTCCCCCATGGAGGGGCCTGCTCTGTCTCTTCAGGGTTACCATGGCAGAGCTACCTTCTTAAGGAATAGGGTCAGTGAGGTGAAGGGAGTGGGGGGGGGAGTGCAGGACCAAGAAGCTGCCACATCCCTTTGTCTTACCCTCCCAAGATCCTACCCCCCAGGATCCCCTTTTCCTTCCACTTGCCTGGAGCTTGCCTGGCACACAGGTTCAAGGGCTATGCCACCTCTTCTGAGCAAGCAGACCCTCAGAAAATTATTGAGGAAAAGGGAAGGTACCTGTGCTAGGAGAACTTGTTGTGTATTGGAACAAGGCAGAAAAAATCCTAGTTCCTCCCGATTCGGTTACTGATCCTCTGTGACCCTCAGTTTCCTCATCTAAATCTGGTGTATTTGGCCAGAGGTCCTCCCACTTGCCCATCCAGTTCCCACGCATTCCAGTGGGGAGCTGGAGGTGTTGGAAGGAGTGGAGGCGAGAACAGGACAAAAATAGTAGACACACGACTGGCCACAGTGGGGACAGGACAAACACAATAAGTATTTTCAAAGGAAAATATAAACAAGCACAGATGAATGTAATGTGGATCACCACTATAAACAGCTTTCAGCTGGCAGCACAAACCATGGGTCTGCAAGTCGATTTTATAATAATTTTAAAAAACCGAAAATGATTTCCCTGTAGCCAGCCAGCAGCCAGGGGAGAGAGCAAGCTCTAACAGAGGCCACGCTCTTGCCAGTCTAGGCAAACTTCTGCAGGAACTCAGGGTGGACAGGCCCTCTTCCACCCTGTATCCTGGCCGTGGGCTCAGGAAATTGACGTGTGTCTGCAACAGGCCAGGCAGACACACTGTTCACACTGCACGATGTTCACCACCAGTGTTCCCACACTCTGCTGCTCAAAGAGATTTGGAAATTTGCCTAAGACACTACAGAAATAAATGTCAGCCCCAGGACTCACCCCTGCCTCCCAGGCCTGTGTGTATGGGCAGCTCTGTGTGTATGGGCAGCTTTTCCGAGAGCCGTTCTTCCCATAGAGTCTCAGCGATTTCGGCTATGTGAACCTGTGTATGATAGAGAATGGGTGCCAGGGTGAATGCAGGGCAGTGGAACTATTGCACAGAGCAGTTTGCCCAAAGAAGAATTAGCTCAAACCTCTCCTGTGTTGTGTCCACAGAACTCGAGAAGGGGCTTGCTAAAGGTCACACAGTTAGCATCAGAGCTGGGCTTGGAGCCCTGTTTTCTGACCCCTCCGATAGCCTCTGGTCCTCAGAGAGCCACATGACAAATGCCTGTCGTGGCAGCACAGAGAGCGTTGAGCACCCAGCTGCCGGCCGCAGCCTCCCAGGCCACGCATGCTCTCTCGATGTTCAGAAACTGCCTGTGCTTGGACAGCTTCCAGGGGTCTCTCGGGACCTGCCCCTCACCTGGAGCTGCCCAGGCCCTGGCAACTGCCACAAGCCAATTCTTCACTTTCTCGTTTGCTAGTGTGCCTTAGCCGTGGCTGGAACCAGGCAAGGCCTCCTGGTCTGGTGGCCCCTTTGTAGCACAGACAAGCCAAAGCTGGCCTTTCACTCACTCTTCACAAAAGGCTTTGTTTGTTTGTTTGTTTTTTTCCAAGACACAGTCTCACTATATAGCTCTAGTTGTCCTGGAACTCACTATGTAGATTAGGCTGCTGGCCTCGAGCTCACAGATATTAAAGGTGTGCACCACTATGCCTGGCACAAAAGGGGTTTCTTACCACTACTTCTCTTTCCTCCAGTGACACAGCAAAGTCCCTTAAAAAGGAAATGGAAAGTAGGAATATGGCCTTGCTGCCCAGAACAAGAGCTCTATCTCTCTGTGTGTCTCTGTCTCTATCTCTCTTTGTGTCTCTCTGTCTCTGCCCGCCCCCCTGCCCACAGAGGAGCAGATGTTTCCCTGGGGAGTTTGTGACTGTCTGGCTTCCCATCTCATTGAGTCAGGTTTCACCTAGGGCTTCCCTAACTCAATGCTTCTCCCATGAAGGGTGTGAAGGGCTGGCCCCGGGTGCCCTGATTTAAATGCAGATTCTGAATCAGTAGCTGTGAAACAGCCTGAGAGTCTGAATTGATAACAAGCCCCAAGGGACAGGGATGCTAGAGGTCTATGAGCCACACTTCTTAGAATTCAATTAATCGTTAAGTCATACAAAGATTCCAGAAATATACACAGACATGGAATGACACCCTTCAGTCTGAAGGTTTTGAATACAACACATTTCTGAAATCATGAGAAAGGTCATCAGAATCCCATATCAGGGTCAAATCTCCTCCTTTCCAATGGCATCTTGTCTTGGAGAAAGAAGCATAAGAGGGAATGAGTCCAGTTGGAAGGGATTACAACAGAAGCTCATGGGCCCAAAGAGGAGGGTCTGCCCCAAAAGTAGCCCCCACACCGAAGGAACAAAACAGGCAGACAGCCCTCTGCCTTCCTCTCCCAAAGCCAAATGTGCATGCCAGCAGGCATTTTGATGAAGAAAAGGCTAGGGATGTAGCTCGGTAGTAGAGCACTTGCCTTGCATGCCCAAGGCCCTGGGTTTGATCCCCGCATCAAAAAAATAAGGACATCAACAACAAAAATTCTCCCCAAACTTGTTCTACAGGAAAGTAGCAGAGGGATGGCAGTGTTGAGCTAGAGAGTTGCACCGCTTGCACTCCTGCTGTTGGCAGCACCCACACCTAGGGGAGCAAAGACCTAAAGAACCCAGAAGCCTAGCTTCTGGAGTGCCCATGCGGTAGGCACTGTTGTTCTAATAAAAAGAAAGCTTTGAGCTGAAGGGCCCATAAGATGGGAACTGAAGGCTGTACCCTTCCCTGGGGCTCAGAGACGCTGGGCCTCATGACTGGGACAAACTATGGAGCCTGGACACCACATGCAGTAGCTGTATTAGGGAGGGGGGAAATGGGGAGCATGGGGAGGAGGGACAGAAAAGTCATGAAGGGCCTACCCCATGGGGACAGGGGCAACTGCTGGCCTTTGGTTGCTGTACTTCCCCTACCCACCCACCGCCCCCCCCCAAATTCCTGAGATATATAGAGAAGTATATACCAGTGAGAAATTGACTACTTCCTCCTGTCTTGGTCTGTGCCAGGGCGGTTAGAACAAATGGCGGTAGACTTTGTGTGGCTGAGTGGCTTAAACCACACTCAGTTATTTCTCACACTGTTGGTGTCTGAGAGATTCCAAATCCAGGTGCCCACAGCTTGGGTGTCTGGTAAGGAACGGTCTGCTTCCTGCTAGCTGGTTTTCAGTTGACCTCCCCACTGCTTGCCCAACTCAGGGACTGAATGTAGGGAGGACCTCACGCATGTAAGGCAAGTGTGCTACTAGGGCGCTATATGCCGGCTCTATTTTTGCTTTTAAAACAGGGTAACCAAATAGCCCAAGATAGCCCTGAATTTGCTCTACAGCCCAGGTAGACCTCAGGCCTACAATCCTTCTTCCTCAGAGTAACTGGGGTCACAGGCCTGGCTCCACCTTCTCTACAGCAGAAAGAGGGAGACAGGCCTGTCTCTTTTTACAAAGCCACTAATTCCACTGAGAAGGACTTCATCCTCATTGCCCAACGCCCCTCCTCCAAACATCAACACACTGGGGATTGGGTTTGAACGTGTGGATTCGGGAGTCTGTGGCACTGTCCAGTGTCCCCAAGGGCAAAA
This sequence comes from Cricetulus griseus, assembly GCF_003668045.3. Classification (NCBI taxonomy): domain Eukaryota; kingdom Metazoa; phylum Chordata; class Mammalia; order Rodentia; family Cricetidae; genus Cricetulus; species Cricetulus griseus. The sequence goes on along the minus strand of NC_048600.1, from coordinate 13,756,674 downwards.
CAGCGCCATCTCCTCTTTAGAAGCCGTAGCTGGGAAATCATTTCCTCAGTCAAGAAGGAGCTGTGCCTCACACGGGCTGGGTCCAGGCAGGAAAAGCCAGAAGAAACCCCATCACATAGCTCCCCAAGACACTCAGCCTGTTGCACCAATATGATGTAGAATACAGATGGCAGTTGAAGTTTCTTTACCCCTGAGCCCAGCAGGTCCCCTGTGTTTGCAAACTTAAAGGGACACTGATAACCTGGGAGGTGGGTCAGAGGGAAAAGCAGTGTGCTAAGTGAGGGGGCACTTCCTTCCATTGCTGTGATAGACACCATGATCAAAAGCCACTTGGTGAGTGAAGAGTTTGTTTGGCTTATAGATTATAGGCTGTTGCTGAGGGAAGTCCAAAGCAGGAACGCAAGGCAGAGCTGGAGGTAGGAGCTGAAGCAGAGACCATGGAGGAGTGCTGCTTCCTGGCTTGCATCTCCTGGCTTGCTCAGTTTCTTCTACACTCCAGGACCACCTGTCTAGGAGTGGCACTACCACATTCTGTGCTGGGTCTGCCCACATCAAGAAATGCCCCACAGACATGATTATGGGTAGTCTGATAGAGGCGTTTTTCAACTAAGGTTCCTCTTCCAAGATAACTGTAGCTTGTGTCAAGTTGTCTAGAAAACCCTCCAGGACAGAGGGTTATGGAGAAAAGAAACCCCCTCCCTTCAGATCCCTGCCAGGCTATTGGAAGGGAAAGGACCCAGTTTGTTTTGAGTAGATCCATGGGGTTGAACCCACACCAACAGGAAGAGGCCATAGGAAGACAACTCTGTTTAACATAAGGTGGGTCCTGTTAAAGTTAAAGCTGGCCAAAGATAGTTTGTGCTGCCTCAAGAGGTGTAAGGGAGCAGGGAACAGATAAGCAGACACTGCACGTACCCACCTACCCACCCACTCCCACTGCATCGCCCTACCCTACCTATCTATTCCATCCTACCTATCCACCCACCCACTCACCCGCTCCCCATCCTAGGTACCCACTCACCCCACCCCCCCCCCATCCTAGGTACCCCCTCACCCCACCCATCCTAGTACCCACCTCACCCCACCCGCCCCATTCTAGGTACCCACCTCACCCCACCCACCCTCCCCATCCCCCACCTGCCTCCACCACTACCGGCATGGTCTATCAGGTTTCAGCCAGGGAAGAACCAACACAACATACACATGAAGTTTAAAGAGACAGACTGCAAGGAATTAGCTCACAGGTGGAAGGGCAGACTGGTAAAGCCAAATTCCACAGGGCAGGCCATCACAACAGGCAGGCTGGGGCTGTCCCCAATTTGTATGATTGCTCCTGTCCATAGGTAGAATTTCATATTCAGGGACAAAATCCTTCTTCAGCTAATCCATAAGGACTTTCAGGTGATTGTGCCAGACCCAGGCAGTCTATCTGGGAGAACAGGTTTTCCTACATCATAACCTAGGGTTAGCCTGTGCTCCTTTACTCAGAGTCAACTGCTTATGAACTATAGTCTCATTTACAAAATGCCATCCTGGAAATCCCTAGATTGGCATCTGAAGAACCAGGGAGTTTGGCCATAGAACCATCACAGCGTGCATGATTAGACTTGTGGATGCCAGGGCCAGCTTTTAAGTTTCATCCCTACCCAGAGATATCTTGAGTCCTTGGCCTTCTCGGGAAAGGCTGGGGAGTTTGGGTTCCCACAGTTAAAGACCCCTTCCAAATACAGCCAGCTATGTCTTTCCCTCCTTGGTTTATCAAAAGCCATTGAAATCTCCTGAGGTTATCTGTATGCCAGGCTACATAGGAGGCAGCACACAAAATCAGACATCTAAAACCCAGAACCTTCCTCAAGGAGCTGGGGACTAGTAGAGTCCTGGGAAGTTCAAGTTGACTGGTATGCATGCTGACTCCACACGAAGCCCCTCAGATGGGTCTGAGAAGATTTTCTGGAGTGGCAGGATGTTAAATGTTGAATAGGGCTTTGGGGGTAAAGACTGACAGTGACCTTCAGAGATCAAAGTGGAGGGGACAGGAACAGTACACACAAGGCTCTATGGTGCAACCCTTTAATACAGTTCCTCATGTTATGGTGACCCCCAACTATAAAATTTTCATTGCTACATCACAACTCTAAATTTTCTACTGTTATATATCATGATGTAAATATCTGTGCTTTCCAATGGTCTTAGGCAACCCCTGTGTAAAGGTTGTTGGTGCCCCAAAGGGGTTGAGAACTCTCGTGGGTAGGCTTGACTTGACAAACAGCACAGTAAAGAGATAACACTAACCTTTGTCTCTTACCTGGGTCTTGACCAGTGGGTGTCTAATGACTCCAATTAACCCTGTGGGTGAGGGTTCAAACCCTTCAGCCTGGTTACCCAGAAGCCCTCAGCCTATCTCTGGAGAACGTCTGTGCCCCTCTTCCTGCACACTCCCTTTTTCCAATCAAAAGTCCACTCTGGAGGTGAGGTGAGACTCGGCTCACTGTGGCATGCAGGAGCCCATGGGAATGCACTGAGCCACAAGACCTGATGTCATCCAACAAGATATTTTCTGTAGGGTCCCAGCTGCCTGTTATGAGATCCCCCTTCCTCTCCTCTGTGTCCTTCCCTCATCCACATTTCTGGACCCCAAGCATCCCCTGCTTGACTTCAGCTGTGGGCTCTGAAGCTTGACCCGGACCCAGTGACCTTTTTCATAAACGTGCAAGGTCCTCTCCTTGTCATGACTCCAATTCTGAAATGTCCAGCTCAGACACCCATGCAAAGTCACATTCCAGTCTGTAAGTCACTGGATCGTCTGGGGCACTTTCTTCAGGGCTCTGAACCGTCAAGCCCCATGGGAAAGCCTGGAGAGAGAGGCATCAGGTGCCCGGATGGGTACAGCCTTCTCCTTCAAGACAAAGCCTAGTCCTCTTGCCCCTTTGGAGAGGCTCTCTGGGGTGTAGGTGGTGGCAAGGGACAGAGTTGCCAGCAGGAGCCAGCCCCCTATCAGTGCAGCAGATAATTCTGTTCTGGGATATGCCACAGAGATCTAAGAACTGACAGACAGGCATCATCCTCTCTCCCAGAGCCTGCCTCAGTTTCTACAGCTATATACAAGCCTGCTCCTTGGGTTGTCACCCCGAATGGGGTTCTTTGTATATGCCACCTCATCCAGACCTTACAACTGCCCAAGGAGGAGGCACTATCTAAACTTTATTTTACAGCTGAGTGTCCTGAGGTTTGGGGTAGAAGGGTGCAGAGACTGCATGCAAAGTCTCCTTGACCAGCATGTGGCACACAGGGCTGTGTTCTACCTGATCAGGACTTACACAGTATTTCTCCCAAGCCTCACATCAACCCAAGGTGTGGGCATCATTATTCTGACTTTACCAGCCGAGAGACTGGACTTGTTATGAGAAAGCTACTTCCTGCACTCCACAGGGAGTGATGGTGGAGCCAGCAACAAGACAAGACCCTCCAACCTTAATCTGACCCCTTCCCCAAGAATACAAGTACCCACTGGCCCAGGTTGTAGCTGGAGGGGGGTCATTCTCACAGTATAGACGTGTGGACCTCACATAGTCCCATGTTGGCTTATGGAACAAAGGGACAGTATTGTGGGGAGCTGTCTCAAACATGCATTTGTCAATGCCATCCCACTGAACAGGTGACTCGTAAGTGACACTTTTTTGGGACCACTGAAGAAGAGGGCCTTGTTGAGGATGACTTGGGCAACTTGCCTGATCCTCTGTGAGAAGATAGGTACAATAGCTCTGTTGTGCTGGGTAGGAAGGCTACCCCAGAGCCATGGTGTTACCTCCTATCCTGGGAGTTCATTTGCATTTTGTTTGTGTGGCTTTGGTATGATTTCTGACATATTGTGGACTGAACCTAGAGCCACATATGGGCTAGGCAAATAGTCCACCATGGAGCTCTATCCTCAGCCCTGTTTTTGCTTTACCATAACCCTGTGTTCAGCATTTGATTTTTAGACAGGGTCTCAATAGATTGCCCAAGCCAGCCATGAATTCACTCTGTAGCCCAGCCAGGCTTTGAATTCAAGATCCTCCTGCCTCAGCCCCATAAGTATCTGGGATTACAGGCCTGCATGACCCAACTAGGTGAGGCCCATGCTTTAAGATTCCCAGGTAATGAGAGGCTGCAACTGGGGAGGGTAGAGAGCTTGTTAGGACCAGCATTCTACCCCTGGGTGGCAGAGTACCCCCACCAGCCGCAGGAGTTAGCTTTCTTGGTTTCCTCAGCATCTCAGAAATACTAAAGAGTAGCTGAGGAGGAACACTTAACTCAGTGAAGTCTAAGGCAATGTTTCTGGGACAAGCTGGGTGGGGCAGTGGGAGGAGAAAGTCACCATCATCTTCCCCAGAGGAGAAGGGGACCCCTAGGGACAGCCTGCATCTACCCCTTCATGGTTATTGCTTTTAGCCTGATCTAAAACAAGCCCAGGGAAGGGGTTCAACACAGGACAGGCCCCATCAAAAGAGAACAAATGGCTGACCCTCTGAGTCATGGTCTTTCCATTGCAAGGGTCAGAGGAAACACAGGGCTCTGGAACAGGAGTCCCTCTTCTGGTCCTCCTTCAGGCCAGGCCAGAGAGAACATATCTAGAATTCGGGTGCAAGCCTCCTTCCCTCAACTCAATGCCCTCAGAGTCCCAAGCCTTCATTTTCCTGCTGTCTCCTTCTTGTCCCCACGGGGTTATTCAGGGGGCACACAGGAAGGCATGTCTCCTCTGTGAACTGTGAGGAAGAACTTAGCTTAGGGCAGCGGAACTAAGGCATGTAGGGACCCATGGGATGATAAGGTCATCTCAAATGACAGAGGGGACCTTGAGAGTGAGAGTAGCCCCCTCCACTGTGTCTCTGCTGCTTGCTGGCTGTAATGCTTGAAGCAAGTCCCACGTGACCCAAGCTTTGCCTGTGAAGTCTAGGGCTGGGAGAACTTCAAGGGTCTTAAGAGTGCAGTCTCGCTGCACATACCTGGCCTCCCTTCCCAGCATCCTCCAGGATTAAGCCCTTGTCCCCACTTCACCCCATGGTGCCCAGGCACTGAAAGGACTTCCTCTGCAGTCTGTCCCAAGAATAGAGTCCAATACAGGACCTCCAAGTCACCCCTTTCTGGAAAGAGAGTGTTTCTGGCTGTGGCTGGCCCAGCTTATCAGCAGAGAGGCCACTGCTCCAGCCCGAAGGACTGCTGGAATGCAGGCGCCTCCCACCGGAAAGGGAAGGGGAGGACCTCTAGGCTGTCAGCTCCAGTCGCCCTGACACTGGACTCAGGAGACAGTATGGTGCCAGGAGCTGGACGACCCCAATCAGCGCTTTCTGACCAGGCGGCCAGGAGGAAAGCTGCAGACAGCGTCTCCTCAGCCACAGACAACCCAGGCTGTGCCAATCCTGTCATCCAGACCCTGGGATGACTCCGAGGCTGCCAAGGCCCTAGCAACGGACATTTTGCTGACAGGCCATTCTTCAGAGTCCGACCGGGAGATCCCAGTCCCTTGAGCCCTCCTGGTTTATGATGTGAGAATGTTTGTGAAGCATTGTAAGGACCTGCGGATCCCGCCCTAACACCTCACACCACCTTGTGCTAAGATAGGGATGGGGTGCCTCATTCTGGCTTTATCAAAGAATAAATGAGCTAATGCTAGTAAATTCTAGAAACCTCTGTGGTCCTTCAGATTCCTTGAGAACCAATATTATCACCCAACCTTTCCCTATTCTAGATAAGATGGAGCTGGAGAACATGAGGAGGTGGGCTGTGCAAAGCCAGAGCCCTCCCCTGACTCTCCTTCTCTCATCTCACACCCTGCACAGTCATTTCTCCAACCACCTGGTTGTTGCTTTTTGTTTGTTTGTTTGTTTTTTGAGACAGGGTTTCTCTGTGTAGCTTTGAAGTCTGTCCTGGAACTCGCTCTGAAGACCAGGCTGGCCTCGAACTTGCAGAGATCTGCCTGCCTCTGCCTCCTGAGTGCCGGGATTAAAGACGTGCACCACCAATGCCACCCGGCTTTCCACCTGGTTATTACAAGCACCTTCTGGGCATCAGGACCCCTCCTGGACATCAGAGACTCAGCACAGGAAAAGGTGGCCCCTGTACTCCTGATGTCTACTTGTTAGGGGACACGGAGCCTGAAAACTAAATCATGTAAATAAAGAAGTGTAATCTTGGGTTGGCTCAGCAGGGAAAAGTGATTGTCACGAAGCCTGATGACCCACCTACATGACAGAAGGAGGGAATCAACTCCCACAAACTGTCTTTTGACCTCTACACACGAACCATGGCATACACTTCTGAGTGCATGTGGTTGCATATATACGCAGGCACATACACACACACACACACACACACACACACACACACACACACACGCACACGCACACGCACACGCACACGCACATGTAAGTGCACACACACGCGCGCACACACACACACACGCACACGCACATGTAAGTGCACACACACACACACACACACACACACACACACACACATATATACATGTGTGTGTGAAAAAATAAATTTAAATTTTAAAAAACTCTACAAAATCACTCTGTACAAGAGGGGAGACAGGTTGCATGGCTACAATCCATAACTTACAAGGAAGAACTGTGATTGGACCAGGTGGCATCAGGCAAGGTGGTGGTCATGGGCAGACTGAGGGTGTTTGGAAAGCAGAGTGGATGGGACTTACGGATGGGAAAGATATCTATCTGTGCTGAGGAAAGGGAACAGTCTGTGGGAGTCAGAGGGAAATAGGACAAGCAGGCCTGGCCCTGGGTCTTTGATGTGAGTGACGATGGAGGCTGATCACTCACCAGATGCAAAATGAAGCTGGAGTGTAACAGGTTTTGTGAAAGAGACTCAAGGCTGCTGCTGGAGACATCTGATTAATCCTGAGACAAGCCTGTGAAGGCAAGGCTGCCACTACGGGGAGAAATCAAAGCTAAGACAGAAACTCGGGAGATAGGACTAATAGAGAAAGCCAGGTGCCTCGTGAAACCAGCTGGGGACAACAGAGTGCCCCAGCCTTCCTGTGACTGTGGGAGATGAAGCAAGAAAGGCCAGAGGGCAGAGTGTGTACATGCCCAGAATCTTCCAGCAAGCGGAGGTGGGGGCAGGGTTGACAGCTAGAGTCCAGCCTGGACTACATAGAGAAACAGTCTCGGAAAACCACAGGCTGGGGTGTGGCCTGGTGATAAAGGGCTTGCCCAGGGTGGACAAGGCCCTGGCTATGAGATGGGTGAAGGGTAGGAGGGACAGACCTCAGTACAGCGATTTTCCAAAGGCCAGGAGTAGCATTCTGACCAAGAGAGCAGTCAGTCTTGCCCACAGCTGCCGGGAGGTCAAATCAGGAGACTATAAAGGAAGAGTCGGTGGACTTATCACCATCGTGGTCAAAGGGACATTGGCCACAGAGTGTCATGTTCTACAGCAACTCCCAGGCACAAAGGAAAGGAAGGGCTTGGTGGAGGAGGGGGAGGGTTGTATCTCTGCATTGGAACAGGGGCTATATTAAAGAGAGGCAGGGGTGGGACAGTGGAAAGCAGCATAGCAGCCCCTCCTGTTTGCAGGCCAAAGCTTTGCCAGCCCCCTGCAGAGGCCCAGGGGTAGTGATCCTTAGGTCCATATAGTCTTATTACACAAATGAGGTCCAACAAGTTTATGGTCTGGGACACCCAGCCAGGGCTGGCAGCTCAGCTTTTCCTATATAGTTCCCTCCCTCACAACTGTCACTTTGTACCCTCCCACCTCCCCATTTTTCTGTCCTTTGACCCCTTCCTGTCAGCTCCCAGCAGTCTAGGCCTCTGGCCCCCTCCTCTGAGAAAGGTGGGTTTTGTTTTGTTTGTTTTGTTTTGTCTTTAATCCCCGAGTGCCTGTCATCTTTGGTCAGCTGCATCTTCAATTGGGCCCCATGTCCTTCCTTCACAGTCACTGTAAGATGTTCTTGTACCCTATGCCTCAGGTTGTCAGGGGCCAGGGGGCTGGAAGAGTATTCTAGAGCCTTAGCCAGACAGCCACCTGCAGGACAGGAATGTGGTCCTGCCTGGATTGCCTGCTGCGACAGAGAGAGCCTGGCTGGGACTTAGTCCCCAGCCCAGTACTGGGGACCCAAGGATATCTCTGGGGGGATCAGGAGTAGACAGCCAGAAGAACCCTCTACTTTTCCCTAAGTGGAAAAATGAAATAGAGGAGAAGTCCTAAGTAGGGAGACACTAGTAAGCTGGGTGCCCGTCTACCACTGCCACACCCACCTCAGAGAAGGCCTGGGCTCAGGACAGCAGAGCTCTTTCCAGCTAAAAGTCGTCCGTGGGTGTTGCCCCAAAGACAATGTGAGATCAAGGGAGAAATCCTTGCCACAGCTAGAGCTGTGTGCCCTCTGTCACCCTAATCCTGAGTGCCAGGTTTGAGCACATCCTCGCTGCTGATCTGATCTCTGAAATAAGGGACATCATCTACAATATCCTGAAAGTGTCCCGTGACTGACCCTCCGGGATTTTGTACCCCTCTGCCCCAGGCTGCTTTAGCAAGGCCTGGCCTGATTTGCAAACCAGAAGATAGGAGCAGAGGGGACCCAGCACCCAGACACCATGGAGGCCCAGCTCACTCTCTGCATCCCTGACAGGGGGCTGCAGTAGTAATTAACTGCTCACACATCACAAGGGTTATTTTAAGTCTCCTTCTTCCCGGGGTTTATTTTTAAAGTAACATTGGCACGTGGCTGGCCGGCTGCCCTTCCCAGGTGCCTGTGCCAATTTGGGCTAGGATGGAGCTGGGCAAGATGAGACCCTTCCCCTAGGGTCTTCCACTGAGAGCCAGGGTTATCTGACCCCTCATTGGATGGGTTCTGTTATACTAAAACCTAGACTCCAGCCTAGGGCAGCAGCAGGCAGGCAGGCAGGCAGGCAGGCAGGCACCAGACCCTGGGAAGTTTCCATGCCAGGCATAGTGTGACCTTGACCAAGCCGCATCACCATCAGAGCTCAGCCTCCTCGGTTCTCAGTGGGATGAGCGATAGTGACACATGTCTCACTTGCTGTCAAAACACTCAAGAGTTAGCCACAAATGAAGAAGGGATGTGGTGATTAACTCCCATATGAGCAGGCTGCCCACCACCCTCCCACAAAAGCCCTCTCAGTATCCCCCACCCCACGCCAGGAGGAGTGTGCTCCCCATCACCCCTCATCCTCCCGCTCAGAGGCCTTCCTTCTCATTTCCCACTGCCAGACACTTGGAGACAGTATAAAGAAAGGGTCTAACTTCACCACGTACTTGCTGTGTGACCTTGAGCAAGTACTTGACCTCTCTGTGGCTTAGTTGCTCCATCTTTAAATGGGGATAATAATAGTCCCTACTGAATAGGATTGCTCGAAGATTAAATGAGGTGCATATATCAGCTTTCTCAGAGCAGTGCCTGGCACATAGTAAGAGCTGTATAAATGTTAGCTAGTATTGTTTTGAACCAGGGAGGAGGAATGATGACAGAAGCATTTAATCATTTGAATAAAGTCAAGTGCAGAGAAAGTCAGCTTGCCTTGACTCCACCCTGGGACTTGGGAGAGGAAAGGAAGGAGCCAGAATGACTGTAAGCAGCAGTTGGAGAGGGCTTGGTCCTGGAGAGGCTGCCTGGGTTGGAGATTTTGGCACCATAAAAAGCAAGCTCAGGACACATGGGTGTAACTAGGCTGCATGAATAGACCGTGGAAGCCAGAAAGTCACTCTTGTTAGATGCTGGCTAGGCCCATGTCATCTGTTCTGGGCTGTGAACAGGATGTAGATGGATGGCCAGGAAGACAGGTGGCTGGTGGAGGTCATTGGGAAGGCCAGGAAAGCAGGGGGTCAGAGAGAGTGGTAAGCCTGGGAGAGTCGGGCTGGTGAATGAGTGTGTGTCTCTGGGCTCTTAGTGAAAGGCAATGTCTCCAAGCAGGGACCAGGAAGGAAAAGCCCTGTCGTCTCTTTCTTCCTAGGAGCATTTCCAACAGGGCATAGGGGCGAGTGAAGTGTGTTTCCATAGAGAGTGGAGCCTCTAAGTAAAGTCTGTCTCCTTGGACAGGAAGAGAGGACTTAGAGGAGGAAGAAGCCCCAACTCGTCATGGCCTTCAAGTAGAGGTAATTGGGGAGGGGAACAGGAATAGCAACGGTTCTAAAAACAACCCCTCTCCCTTATGGCTGCGGTTTCTCTCAGAGTGTTCACCCTGTAGTTCATCTGGTTCTTGCCCTCTGCCCTGGATGGTAGATAGAGTCATACTCGGAGGTCACCTGGAGGCAGGCAATGTGCTGCAGTGTGCATGTGCTCATGTGCGCACATGTGTGTGTGCGTGTGCGTGCGTGCTCACGCATATGTGTGCATGCACTGCATGTATGAGTGAATGTTGAGGGTGAGAGCCCCACATCTGCAGACTGGCTCAGGGGAAAAAAGGTTCCAGCAGCTGCTGCAGGCCGAAGTCCCTGTTGCCTAGAGTCCCTCTTCTCCCAGGCGCAATGCCAGCCTCCACCATCTGAGCTCCTGCGCCCTGGGGAGGGTGCTGAGCCTAAGAAAAGCCTCCCTTCACAGCTCCTGGCATCTGCTCCCAGATTCCCTGCCAGCCCAGTGCTGTCTGGGCCACTAGCCATGACCAGGAAGGAAAGTAGGGAGCAGGTGATAGAGAAAGGATGCCCCAAGGCCTCTCCCTATACCCAGGCCATCCATCAAGACTGGCCTCCACGCATCCGCTGGGCTTCTGCCATAGACACTGGGTGCAGTGGGCCAGCAGGAGAAGGACCTGCTTCCACCCACATTGCAATGCCTGGCAGAAAGTGGGGAAGACAGAAGGTGCCCTTCTATCAGCTAAAGGACACAGAAAGGTGTGCCAGAAGAAGCAGCCCCCTATCCAATCCGGGAGGACAGAGGCGATCCAGGAGGGAACTCTGGGCTGTAGTCACACTGCAAGCAAGTGCTCAGGGGAAGAGCAGTGCTCAGAGGCGAAGCTGGCAGGGAACCCTGGGTACAGACTGGCCTGGAGTTTTATGAGATTCAGGAAGTAGCAGGTCCAGATAGGGGTATGTTGTATCCTAGATTTACAGCCTGTGCACTGGACCTGGGCCCTTTCACTGTATTGTGTAAGTTCAAGATACAAGGAAGATTTCTGAGTGGGAGTGGCAGAAAAAGAAAAAAATACAGACATACTATGTCTTAAGATTCTCCAACACACACATGCCAGGCCTTGAGCTAGTGATTCTTTCCCCTTAGCCTTTCCAACCCCAAGGTCACTCAGTTGCCCCATCAGATTGGACCAAAGATGTATAGGGCTGGGTCTTCCATGTGCAGGGCCTTGGCCAGTGCCTCTTTGGGGTAGGACTTCTGCAAAGAGGTAGTAACCTTTAGCCAGGGTCAAAGGGCAGCAACCAGAGCCAGGCCTCTCCCTCCAGTCTTCAGGCCGAGCTACCCCTGTCTCCAATTTGCTCAGCCAGGCCCTGCTTCTCTTGCCACCATTCCGACTTGCTTATGCTTTTGCCTCATCATGGTCTCAGTTGGGACTCAAATTGTCCATCACCCTGCAGCCCAGCTTCCCAGCCCCTCGGCCCAATTCCTTAGCCATAGCAATAGCTCGTATAGGTTGTGTATGTCCTTTTGGTTTTGGTATTCCACCCCACATCAATTCGCTGTGGCCAGAGCCAGGATGACAATACAAAGACTACCTAAACTGGGGCTGTTGCAGGAAGGACCAGTCCAAAAAGGAAGCCCCACCAAGTCCTCTACAGATGGCCTCTTCCAACCCTGGTACCTACCCTTTACCTCCCCACTCTCACCTCCAGCTCTGTCTGCCTCAGGGCTATACCGAAACCTCTCAGGGTTTTCATAGAGAACTTCCAGGGACTACTCTCTGGAAGGAAGGGCCTGGTGGCTCCCAAGATGTGTACTCCTTAGAGGCAGAGAACAAGGACCAGGCTCAGGAGAGACCGAGTTTAGACAGGACAATTTCTTCCGGTATTACATGATTTGAGCACCTACTGTATACTCAGGGTGCTAGGGCTCTCAGACCTATTGTTTCAAGTATTGAGGTCTGCTGTAAGGGCCTTATAGTCAAGGTCTGCTGGACAGGATATCCACATTCTATTGACGACAAATGGCTCAGGAGGTACCCTGGGTGGTCAGACACTTGAAAGTGCCTGAACTTTGAAGACCCCAAGGACTAGGCTGAATCCTAATCTTGGCCACTTTTATACAGACCTTGGGCCAGTAGTATTTAACCCCTCTGAGCCTTCTGTAGCTTCCTCATCAGAATGGAACTGGTACTAGCCAGTCAGAAAGTCGTGGTGAGGTGCTGACGAAGGTTATCTGTTTCCCTGGTAATGTTGCCATCACTCTCAAGGCACTGAGAGCAGAAAAGCCTAGAGTTGTAATTTCATCTCTGTTGCCCTGAAACACACACACACACACACACACACACACCTACCTTAGGGGACCAAAGGTTTATTTTAGCTCACAGTTTCAGGTTACAGTCCATCATTGCAGGGTCTTGAGCAGCACACCCACAGTTAAGAGCAGAGAGAAATGAATGCATGTATGCTTGCTTGTACTCAACCCATTCTCTATATTTATAGTCTGGGATCGAAGCCCAGGGAATGGTGCCACCCACAATGGGTGAGTCTTCCTACCTCAATCAGAGGAATCAAGACAACCTCCCCAAGACACACCCACAAGCCAGTTTGGTCTAGACAATCCCTCAGATTCTAGATCATGTCGTGTTAACAGTTAAAATAAACCATCACTCCTAGGCTTTGCTCTGGCCAGTGGGCTTCCTTCTTCCTTCCTTCTTACACTCCACCCTCCACACCATCCCCAGTTGCAGCCCCAGACTCCACACAGAGGGGAAGGGGAGGAAGCAGAATTCAGGCCATGCCCGGGCCTAACCACCTCCCCTCCAAGGCTTTAAGTGTTCAGCACCACAATATGCTAGTGGCCCACTTGCCTCTCACAAGATAGAGTGAAGTAAAAACAGCTTTACTCATGGTGGCATTGCTTGCAGTGAGGAGTGACCATGTCAGCCATTATCACCAAGAAAGGCCAAGTGCATGGCTGTGGGAGGGGGGGGAAGCAGGGCTTCTCGGGGGCTGAGAGCAGGAGAAAGGCTTCTTAGAAGAAGGCAATGTGGGAAAGGGGGAACTAACACAGTCAGCCTCACATCAACACAGGAGGGTTACTGAGTGAAGTCAAAGCAGGAGAATGGTCTTCATGGACATTCCATTCACCCAAAACTGTTCTACAAATAAATTTATTTTTTTTTCTTAATGGTAAGTAGCAAAAAATAAACCAACCAAAATAACAAGAAAGGAAAGGGGCTGAGGATGGCCTCAGACATTGACCTTGAGCCAATATATAATAACATCCAAGACCAAGCTGCTACACACATGGGCCAGATTTCACCTGGACGTTGGTACTGCTTACAGGTGTCCAAGGCCACCTCCGGAGATCACAGGAGCAGAAGCTACTGCATTCCCAGCCACTAGAGACTGGCAAAGGTGCTGTGCCTTCCAACTCCCTGTCCTGGCTTCCTGGTCCCACCTTTGGGGGACAGGCCCCCATCCCTGGCACAGACTCGGAACTTCCAAGGGCAGCTCTCTGCTTTTGGGCCTCCTCCCACTTGCATGCTAGCTAGTCTGCTCTCAAAAAGTATGACTTGGCTGTCCCATTTCTGCCTCCTTCCTCAGCACTTAGCCGAGTGCCTGGTACAAAGTCAGAGGTGCTAAAGGAATGTTGGCTCAGCTAATCAATTACAGCAAGCGAAGAGGATGAAGCCATGCCTGTCATACCCATTTTCCACCTGATGTTCTTAAGATTGGCAAAGTGTCAGAGTCTTCTGGGGTGCCTGCTTCCTGCCCAGTCTCCCCAGGTGCCCAGGTTTACTCTGCCAGAGGTCAGTATCTTATTCCAGGGCTGACCCTGAGCTCCCCAACAATATCAACCTCAAGCTCTCTGGCTTCAGCTGTAGTAGAGTCCTTGCCCACTGCAGGTGGGAAAGCTGGAGAGGGAGGAAGAACTGTTGTTAGAGGTAGTGCCTGCTACTTGTCCATCCCTTGATGCTGCTCCCCCAGAAGCCCTAAAAGGAGAGTTCATGAGAAGGTCCCATTCAGATGCCCCATGGACCCTGATCATTGACCCCAGAAGTCCAGGAGGTCATTGATGAGAAACAAAAAGAATAGGCTGTGATCTGGGAAGAATTGACTCTGTCACTGACCTAGATGGCCTTGACAAATTATCCAACCCTTCAGCTTAGTCTTCTTCCCTGGAAATCCTGGTCAGCTGCCTTCCAGGACTCACCAGCATGAGGCTGGCCATGGTGCCAGGCCTGAGTGTCCCTTGACTGCCATTCATTAACTGTGTATGTTTGTGTGTGTGGTGGGTGGGGGAATAGATATTATGAAAATCTTCTCTGCCTCCGGTTTCTCATCTGTGAAGTGGAGGTAATCTATAGCTGATAAGATTTCTGAGGTGTGTGTGTGTGTGTGTGTGTGTGTGTGTGTGTGTGTGTGTGTGTGTGTGTGTAGCCCTGGAACCCAAATGTTCAATAAATGTGGGTTGGGTCCAGTGCTATTACTAGGGCTGAGTTACCGAGAAGCACAAGTTACTACCATCACCACCACCACCATCACCACAACCATCACCAGCACCACTAACATCATCATTACCACCAGCACCTTCACCATAATCATCACCACAACCATCACCACCACAAACATCATCACAACCACAACTACCATCAATACCATCACCACCATCACCCCGAGCCCTGGAAGTCAGAGAAGTCAAAATGAGTCACAACTAGGTAGTATCTGGAGGCAAAGGGACAGAATGATGGGAGACTCAAGGGCCCTGAAGACAAGTCTGTAAGACTAGGAGTAGGGGTGGAGATCTGGGTGTCCTGGAGCTCAGCAAGCAGTAAGATACCCGGGACCAACAAGACTTCCCCTTAGCAGATGCCTTCCCCCAGCCAGCCCTGACTCTGAGAAACTTCTGTAAAGGGAGACTGTCTAGGGAACCTGGGATTTGAAACTTTGGCTGCCCCCCCCCATCTGCTTCAGCTGAGGCACTGTTACTACTCAGAGCAAGCCAGGCAGAGTCATCCATACTCTCTTCCTCTCCCATGCATTTGAATAATGCCAACCAAGACTGTGATCTGATTGTGCAGCCAGAGACCCAACAAAGTCATTGCTTTGGGCACCCAAGACTCCTCTTGGCCCCTGGATAACTGTCACTGAGACCACTGTTTTCTCTTTGGTTTGGAACTAGAAGTTGTGGCTCCTCTGACAGTCTAGAACCCTAGATGCTGTAGGACCTATGAACATCCCCCATAGGCTCTTCATATCCCATAAAAGGCTCTCAGAACCCAGGGAGAATCAGGTCTTGCCTGTGGCCAACAGTACAGCTGTCAATCTGGCCATAAAGACACAGATAGGCCACAGGCCTATTTCATGACACCTGGTACAGTGGGTGGCCTAAGACAGATGGCATGGGCCTGAGATCAGTTAGCTTTCCCAGAATCCCCAGGGTATCTGTCTTTCCGGAGTGACCCCCAGAACCTCACACTATATCCAGCCTCCCTGTCTTCAACCTGTTCCAATCTCAGAGATTTATGGACAGGCAGCTCTGCCCCAAGCTGCTTCCAGGTGTGAGGAGGCCATAAGTCCCAAAAGATACAAAGAGCCCTACCCCGGGGTAGCTTACAGTTTAGCCCTGAACACAAAGGTGTCACACAGGCTGTATCCATCATCTCCTCTCTCCTTGCTTCCTCCTTTCCCTTACCCCATTTCTTCCTGAACCCCTGGGTTCTCTGCTCCCCTCTAGTCCAGGCCTGAGCACTTGTCAACCAAGCTAAGCTGAGGACCCCAAGTGAAGCCCCCTGCTCCCAATCTCCCACAGCCATGCCACTCCATTTCTACCTGGGGATATGGGGAAGTTCACAGTGGTATCTCGTTGGGCACTTGTTTCTTCCCTACCCTGGAGCTGCCCAGAGCTCCATATTACCTTCCCAGTAAGATTCTTGCTCTTGAGCTCTGCAAATGTTAACCCTTACCCACCAAAACAACTCTCACTTTTCAATCAAACTTCCTGCGGCAAAAACACCAGGAAGATTTTGTTGTTGTTGTTGTTGTTGTTGTTTGTTAGATGTTATTATTTTTGTCATTCTGAATCGGCCCCACAATGGTGCATGCTGGTAGTCCCAGCACTAGGAGGCTGAAGCAAAAGGATAACTTGAGCCTAGGTGTCCCAAGCCACAATGCCGTAAGACCCTGGCTAATAATATAAATTGCTATTGTTACTATATCAATGTGTTTCTACCTATAAAAGCAATAGAGGGTTGGATATATAGCTCAGTAGTAAAACACTTGCTTAGCATGTGTAAGGCCCTTAGATCAACCTTTAGCACTATATGTAAAAAAAAAAAAACAATAATAATGGATTGTTTTGTAGAACATGTAAAACAGTGTGAGCAGAAAATTAAAATCAATAAAAAGCTCATTATTCATGGATAAACTGTGAGCTTGCTGTTACATCTCTAGCTCTTTCCCTGTTTGTATGCATATGTGCTTTTTGTCTTTATAGATTTAGGATAGGATCCCACCATACAGAAAGCATCACGCCTACTGTTTTTGACACAATACAGTGATTTTGTATGTAATTAAGAGACTCCTCAGGAATAGCACTTTAATGGCTGCACAATATTCCACCCCATAAATATACCTTAATATGTTTAACTAAACCCTATTGGTGAACATTTGGAGTGTTTACAATTTTTCACAATGAAAATGCTGCTATAAACATCCATGTTCATAAATCTTTGCTCCGACCTCTGGTTATTTTCCCAGCAGAGATTCCTAGAAGTGGTACCGCAGGGTCCCGGGTAGATGCATTTCTAAGGATCTTGCTGTGTATATGAAACTACTTTTCTGGGAGAATATGCTGGTCCCTACACATTGGTGACAGTGCCACCAGGGCCATTTTCTCAGCCCCTAATGTTTCTTCCTATACACATTAACTTCAACAGCTCCCCCTGTGGGAACCCTGTATCTTCCTTCTACCCTTCAGAGATCAGGACAAATGCCACCTCCTTGTAGTCCTCCCTGATTGGTTCCCTACCTCCATCCCTCATTCTGCCCCATATTAATCACTCCCCAAACTAGCCAACTGTCATCTCTCTCAACAGCGAGTGTTGTAATTACCTTTGCTTTGGGGAAAACAATGAACCTTTAAAGTGCTCCACCAAAGGGATTCATCTCATTTACTTGCAAGTGGAAAGTGTCTTAAGATCAAGGACCTTGGTTTGATCATCTGGTCTACCTCTCCTGGCCATATTCGCCAACTTGAGTGTAGCCCAGTTGCAAGCTAGCCTTGAGCTAGCTGAAGGGTACTTTTCCCCTTGACTTTACTGTTCCTTGGCCTGGTGGACCAAGCAAGGCTGCTGCACCCCTCTGCAGCATTGGGGAAGGCAGACAGGGTAGGCCAGGATATTTGAGTCCTCACTCTACCAGTGACTTGTTGTGGATCTGGTCCTCTGCTTCCCTCTAGGCCTTAGTTTATTCCTCTATAAAATGGGCAAGTTGAACCAACAAAAGTCCCACACTGCAGCATGAACCCCTCCTGAGTACCCTGCTTGAAGCCTCTGCTCTAGACCTATGAGGCCCCTGGACAAAGCCAGCCTGGGGGTGGGGGGGATGGTCCAAATGAGCTGGGCCCTGAGGCAGGCCTGGCTGTAGGCCAGACTGTGTCTGCAAACACTGACCTTGGCTGCTGCAGGGATTTTCCATGACACCAGCACCCTCCCTTTCAACTCCCCCATTCCACATGGGCCTGGGAGGTTGGGGGAGGGGCACTGGAGCTCTCCTGCATAAGAGGTCCTTAGTCAGTAACAGGGACAGACACCTGTGGGTGGGAGATAGCTTAAGAGTGAAGAGAAAGCCAGGAAGTCAAGAAGAGGCAGCGAGAGAGCCACTGCTTTAGAGTGAGGGGCAGAAGCTGGAAATGGAGATGCCCGATGGAACAAAGGGGCCCTGGGAAGGGGCAGGGCGGAGAGATGGGTGCCTTGTTGCAGGAGTTCTGGCCTGGAGGGTGACAAACCCCAGACCCAGTGCTGCATGCTCATCCCCACCCCCACCCAATTCCTTGGAGCCCTGGTGGCTTCTCAGACCTAGCTTTTGGCTGAGGCAGGCCTACAGCAGTGGGATTCCTTTGGGGTCAAGAGTTGGCTTCATTTTGAGGGGAAGGGGTTATAGCAAGGGCCAGGGCTATGAGTCAGCAAAAGATCCTAAGATAGCTGACCCTCCCTGCAATTAGGAATTTGGGGGCAGGTATTTGGGGTCACCATCACAGAGTCCACAGATTCCAGAGCCTTTACCTTCTAGAATTTTGGCCTTCTGAGTAGAACAGCAATTCGATGTCCCTACCACGCCCTGTGTACCACACTAAAGGGACTCAACACTGCAGGCTCCACCATGGAAAGTGCACAAAAAAGGAGGCATGAGCAGAGGGAGGGCTGCCCTGATACTTTGAGGAAGTTCTAGAAGTTTCTTAAACAAGATGGTGTCTGAGTGGCTCTCCCAAAGAGGGGAAGAACACCTACACTCTCTGCCATGTCCACTAGGCCAGCTGCCCCTCCCATTGCCCTCAGAGCAGGGCCTGGGTACCAATGCCAAACACTTTCCATCTCGTCTCCTTTAATGCATCCATTCTGGTCCTGTGTGTCGTCTCCACATTCCTGTTGTCCCCAGACCTCCAGAGTCCACAAAATCACCTTTTCCAGGTGCCCATGGCTCAAACCTGATTTCCCCTTTCCACCCACAGGCAAGTGGGCCTTTGATACCCCTTCTCCAACTGGCTGGGGTAGGTTCTTCCCAGGGCCTCACACTACCCTCCTTCTGCTCGACAAGTCCAGGTAGCACCCCCTACATTCAGGCCATCCTCAACCCAGTGTTCAAAGCCTCTGAGTGTCTCAGACTCCTCAGGTCACCTTATTCATCTTCCCCCTGGGACAGATGTTAGCCCTGGCCAGGACTGTATTTACTCTAGATAAGCAAGTCTGCTGAGAGACAGGGTACAGCCAGGAGCTGCCAAGGTTCTAACACCCCCCCCCCCCGAGGTGGGGATCATAGACTTAGAATCAGGAAATGGCTGCAAAGAAGGACCCCAAAAGTTCTTGATGCGACAGAGGTGTGCTTCCCAAACTACCCTCAGAAGAACCCTTGTTTAGCAATAAGCACTGTGAGAAAATGTTTCACAGCCAAATATGTGAGAAACTTATAACACATTCTCCCAGCTCTGCATAGGAACACAGACAATTAAGTCACATGATAAAAAATCCTGTTTAGCTAAATCCCTATTTTCCCCAATTTAATTGAGCCAAACAACCCTTTTCTTATCCAACCCTTAACGTATCATGACACTGGTAGTTGAGGAAATTAACCTTTAAGAAATGCTGATCATACCACGTTGGTGCTGAGGGGAACTTTAATGATCATGCAATCTTGGAGGGCAGGAAATATATTCACGTTCGCATCTCAAATCTACTAGTTCACAAATCTTCACAACTACACGAGGGCGATACTTCATTGTTCCCATTTCATAGATGAGAAAGTTGAGGCCACTCAGCCAGTGATGGAGCCTGGCCAAGGTTAAGAGCCTGTGCTCTCTGTGCTTCACTGCAGGCTTCCTCCCTATCCTGCAGCATTTCCAACATACAAGGATAACTTCTCATTTAGCCTCACAGAATCAATTATCCCATGCTAATCTGAGGTTCTGATTGACAGGTGTGTTCTTAATTGATTTTGATGGGGGAAATAAACTAATTAGAGTTTTAACAATCATCTACTTGGTGCCTGTTCGGTGGAGTAAAACACCACATTTGATCAACACTTCACAAATGGAATCTTTGATCCTATGAGTGGGTGGGTGAACAGAGAAAACACTAAAAGAACATAAAAAAAAAAAAAAAAAGTGGGATAGGAACCAGGAAAGGACAAAGCTAGTCATAGCCAAGCTTAGGGCAGACCCTAGCCTCCTGCCTCGAAGCTCCACTGAGGCTATGGCCAAGGGCCCACCATGGAGCCAGCTAGGCCAAGGGTATGAGGCAGGCAGCAGGCTCACACATTCCCAAGGCCAGTGGGGAGCAGGTGGCCAAGACCAGGCTATTACCAAGGGCTTAGAGTTCTGCTTTGAGTAGAGGGAGCTGGGCCACTGGGAAAAGAGACCAGAGAGGGGGCAGGGGCAGAAACAACCCCTCCAGGCCCCACAGTTCTCTGGAAGCCAGAGCTGCAACCAGTGTCTGAGTCCCTGACACCAGAAAGAAGAGAGAATGGAGGATTGATTCTTCTGATGCCCTAAAATATTTATACTAAAAATTAACATTTCAGCCTTCAGTCCAATTCTTTTTTACAAGAATTTTTTTATTATTTCTAGTGTGTGTGTGTGTGTGTGTGTGTGTGTGTGTGTGTGTGTGTGTGTATTCTATGGTGTATTATAGAACTTGTATGTGTAGAACTCAGAGGAACCTGTGGGAGTTGGTTCTCTCCTTCTAGGAATCAAACTGAGGTCATCGGGGTTGCAGCAAATGCCTTCGATCACTGAGCCATCTTGCTGATCCTGGTGGCCTCTGTGCCTCTAGTCAGTCCCAGACCCACCTCTTAGTGAAGTTGCTTCCCTCTTGAGTCACCAGCCCTGGCTGAATGAGTGAGTAGAGCTTCGACCACACCTGAACATGTTCAGCAGTGGCCAGAGCATGGTTTTAGAATCAAGTGTCCTTGGCTATCATCTGGTCATGTCACTTACCAGCTGGAGGTCTTGAACAGGCTGGTTTCCCTTTTTGCTCCTCTATGGCTTATCCATGCAACCCAAGAACCTCATCAAATGATTACTAAGAACCTTTATTAACATCAGGATGGGAGGCAGGGAGAAGAGGAGATGGGGAGAGGAGGAGATGAGATGGGGAGTGGAGGAGCTGGGGAGAGGAGGAGCTGGGGAGAGGAGATGGGGAGAGGAGGAGACGGGGTCAGACTTAGTGAATGTTCAGAGAGGTGACCACTAGAGCCTATGCTCAAGATATGACTTCTGGCTATTTGGCCCAACAGGTACTGACAGAGGGTACCAAAAGAATCAGTCCCAGAGAGTAGCCCCTGTGTGTGTTGGTACCCAGAAGGAATAACAGAGACCCTCCCAACCAGAGACTCGAGGCAGCAGCAATGGGTAATTCTTTTTACCTTCTCCCTTGCAAAGCCAAACTAGGCACGATGCCGCCCTGCTGCAGGGGGACAGGGTTGGCCAAACTCCCGGTGACTTCCCAGAAGTCCAGGGTCCCCTGGGACTGGCTCCACCCTAGCTGGCAGTCCTCCAAGCTAGGCACCCACGTCAGCAGGTCCTCATGGCTTCTTTGCCCTTTCACCTAGTAACAATAAGACAAAGGGATGGACATGCTCACCCTCAGCCCCAAGATGAATCGTGTCTGTCTCTAGGGCATCTCCCACCCTCCCATTGCCACTTGTACCTCTTCTGGCTGAGGCTTCACATGGAACATGCTTCCCTTTGGGTCTCAGTTTCCCTTCCTGACCTGGCAACGGCATGAATGCAGAATCAGGAATGACTATCAGACACAGCCATCTCAAAAAGCCCCTCCAATCTTCTCAATCCCAGCAATAAAACAGAAGTCAGTCACAGAAGTGACCTTGGGGAATGTCTATGAGGGCAAAGTTAAATTATCCTAAGGGCAACAGTTTTTGATTCGTAACCCTAACTTGTGGTAGGGAGAGAGGGCCAGCCTGGCCATCCGCCACCAAGGTCAGGCACTGGCTCTGCCCCTGGTAGGAACCTCTGGGTCAGGCCTGGATGAGTCACTCAATTTAAGAGTCACCAAGCTGGGGGGTGTGCTTATGGCTAAAGCTGGACTCTGAGCACTGCCTCTCTTGGGGATAGGGAGCTGGGCAGGAGAAGGAAGAAGGGGGGAAGCACTGTGTGAGGGAGGTAGATGTACCTCTGGGTGCCAAGTGAGAATCCAGGGCAGGGCCTGGGTGCCATAGCCAGCAGAGTGGAGTAGGAGGCTGTGGGCACTGAGTTCTCCTGAAAAGCTGTAGTCTTTAACAGAACCCCAGGCAAGTTGATAAAGAGTGGGGGTGGGGGTGGGGTATAGAAGAGTTCCTTTCTCCAGTGGTGGGTATGGATGGCTCCCCAACAGGGTCCTGCTTCTTGGCCTGTGTTCTCAGATGCTTTTCCAAGAGCCCCTCCCAGTTGTTCACTCCACAGGTTCCACAAGACTCCCCCAAGAATTTGCCTCCTTTACTCCCTGAGGCAGGTCTGATAGGTACTCAGGGCATGGAATAGCAGACAAGGCAAATGAGACCAGAGACAGAGAGAGAGATTAGCCCAGGGTCACACAGCTGGGGCCATACCCATGTTCTGCACTGCCTGTGGGGTTCTGCCCCCAGTGTCATGTCTGGGGTGGAGTCAGGGGGCCCATACAGTGTGTGATGCTGGGGAACAGGGAAGAACAGGACAAGAAGCTGCTCTAGCTGTGGTTTGGCTGTGTGGGTGTTAAGGTGAGTTGTGGCCTGGCTGTGGGGGCCCAACTGGCAAGTACAATCTGGTCTCACACTGCTGGATGCACATGGGCCAGGCACCATGGCTCAACTGCACAGCCCCTGGCAGAAGAAGGATACAGCCACTGGCTACATGCCACACGGGGGCAGGGGAGCCATACTAAGGACAATCCTGGAGCCTTCACACCCCAAACATCTGCTCCTAGACCTCTCTGAGCTGTTGGATTCTAATGGACCTAGGTTGGCAAGGGTGGCTCTACTGGAATGCGGCTGCTCCCAAACCTGAAGGTCTCTTGGAAACGTGAGAGTGTTCTGCCATCTCCTTCTCTATTAATCAGTGAGCTATTGTTGGGCATTTGAGATGTACCAGGCTCTAGGCTAAGTGTATCACATACATTATCTCACTTATTCCCCCAAAGCCCTTGCTGCGAGTGACATATTAGCCCCATTTTACAGATGTGAAAAACTTGCAAAGCTCATAATATCCCAGTCTGAAAAGTAGTCACAAAGTGTATTTGGGACTCCCTTGGAAGGGAATTAGCGAGGACCTTTATAGGTTTACCAGGGCTCCCTGTGAGTTGATGTTTAATTTTATATAGTTGGGGGCCCTAGAGATTGTAGATGAGCCTTCTCAGAACCACCCAAATGAAGCACCAATAACTTTCAGCTAGGGGGAATCCAAGAAGACTGCCTGGAAGAAGCAGTGTTTTGTTGAGATTTCTTACGACTCAGGAAAGAGGAAAACTTGAAACCTGCCCACAATCTTCCATTCTCATAATTATCTTAATAAAAGCTGAAGTGTTTATGCTCACTGGTCTGGTGGGAGAAGCAAGTGGCCAGAACAGAAGATTTTGTTTTTAAATAAAGAGAAATGAATGATCAAAGAGAGAAAGTCAGTTCTTCAAGGTTACAAAACCACAAGTAATAAGGCCAGAACTTGTGCCCATGGCTGATGGTTCCCATCCAAGGTCCTCCCCATACCTCCTAGAGGTAGCCAGGAAGATTTTGTTGTTTTGGAGTTGGGGGGGGGTGTTCAAGACGGGGTTTCTCTGTGTAACTTTGGAGTCTGTCCTGGAACTCACTCTGTAGACCAGGCTGGCCTGGAATTCACAGAGATTTGCCTGCCTCTGCCTCCTGAGTGCTGGGATTAACGGCATGTGCCGCCACCACCTGGCAAGTTATTGTTTTGAGAAGGGTTTACTCTGCAACCTGAAATGCCTCTCAAACTCTCATTCTCCTGCCTCAGCCTCACATAGGCTAAGGATACAGTCATGCACTGCTACACCCAGCTCAGGGCAGAATTTTTGATAGTTATTTGACGATCAGCTCAGAGGGGTAGATTTGACTCTGCCTGGCTCACAGATGAGAAGAGTACATGCACAGACATGGAGAATAGATACGAAGGAGGTGAGGACTATAGAGATGGTCCACACCCAAGGACACTCAGGACTCCTGCCTTGCCAAGGGCAATGCCATACCCTCACATGGACAGAGCCTACTTTTGGACCAAGTCCCATGGGAAGACCCTAGTCCCAGGCAGGATGGAAAACCTGGAGTACTTACTAATTCAACTGAGGTGAGGAAGACACCGCTAGACCAACTGCCCAGGAAAATTGCAAGTTCCCAGTGGTAGCCACCTACCCCACCCCACTCCATAAGCTTTGGCTGCAGCAGAGAAACCATCAAGAAGCCATGCATGCCTGTCTCCCTCCCTCCACACTGAATCACCACATCAGAAGTCACTCCACCCAATCACCTCCCCTCATAGCCATGGGCACTGGGGCCCATACAGAATAGACAGCATGACAGAACCCACAGGTATTACCCAGGAAGCCAGACTGCCATTCCCACACATCGGCTGCCCATGGATAAACTTCTCAGCAAGCACCAGCAGCCAGCTCCTCCCCAAAGGCATGAGACACATTTGTATTTTCAAGAAAGCAGATTCAAGTTCAAACTCGGATATCTAAACTTCCCAACAATGTGACTTGGAAAGTTGCCGAGCCCTCTCTGCCTTCTGGGATTACCATCTGAGTGTTTCCGGTGATAGGAACAAAAGGATTTGTGTCCCAAAGCGATGTGATGTGCTTGTGTGTTGAAAGGCGGACTCAGTAGCCAGCTGCAGTGGCAGACACGGTGGTGCATACCTGTAACCCTAGCACTTGGAAGGCAGAGGCAGGAAGATCAATATGAGTTCAAAGCCAGCCTGGTCTACATATTCAGAGATCCAAGCTGGCCATGACTCCATATTTAGCAAAGAAAGAAGTAAGGTGGAGGAGGCAGATCGAAAACCTCTACAAGAGCCTCCAAAGCCACAGAGAAACCCTGTCGAGAGAGAGAGAGAGAGAGAGAGAGAGAGAGAGAGAGAGAGAGAGAGAGAGAAAAACAGAAAAAGAAATAAAAGAACCTGCACAGTGGGGAGGAAAGGGGGCAGGCAGAGGAGGAGGACTCCCACCAGGTCAGTCCCACAGCGTGTGTTTTCTTCTTTTTTCTCACAGGCTATGGCCATGCGGCACCCAGCACGGACGGTGGCAAGGTGTTCTGCATGTTCTACGCACTGCTGGGCATCCCGCTCACGCTCGTCATGTTCCAGAGCCTAGGTGAGCGCATCAATACCTTGGTGAGGTACCTGCTGCATCGTGCCAAGAGGGGGCTGGGCATGCGGCATGCCGAGGTGTCCATGGCCAACATGGTGCTCATCGGCTTCGTGTCTTGCATCAGCACGCTGTGCATTGGCGCCGCTGCCTTCTCCTACTATGAGCGCTGGACCTTCTTCCAGGCCTACTACTACTGCTTCATTACACTCACCACCATCGGCTTCGGAGACTACGTGGCGCTGCAGAAGGACCAAGCGTTGCAGACGCAGCCGCAGTACGTGGCCTTCAGCTTCGTGTACATCCTCACGGGCCTCACGGTCATTGGCGCCTTCCTCAACCTCGTGGTGCTGCGATTCATGACCATGAACGCCGAGGACGAGAAGCGCGATGCAGAGCATCGTGCGCTGCTCACGCACAACGGTCGGGCGGGTGGCCTGGGTGGCCTGAGCTGCCTGAGCGGTAGCCTGAGCGACAGCATGCGGCCCCACGACCCAGCCACGTGCCCGGCGGCCGCGGGTGGCATGGGCGTGGGTGGCAGCGGCTTCCACAATGTCTACGCCGAGGTGCTGCACTTCCAGTCCATGTGCTCGTGCCTCTGGTACAAGAGCCGCGAGAAGCTGCAGTACTCCATCCCTATGATCATCCCGAGGGACCTCTCCACGTCCGACACGTGCGTGGAGCACAGCTTCTCGTCACCGGGAGGCGGTGGCCGCTACAGCGACACGCCCTCGCACCCCTGCCTGTGCAGCGGGACGCAGCGCTCGGGTATCAGCTCGGTATCCACGGGCCTGCACAGCCTGGCTACCTTCCGCGGCCTCATGAAACGCAGGAGCTCCGTGTGAAACAGCCAGGCCTGCAGCACCTGTGAGCCAGCAGGGTGGGGGTCCTGCCTGCAGAAGCCGCAGGAGTTGACCAGGAGGCCCCCCCAAAGACGCCTTCGGGCCCCGTGGGAAGTCCCAGCCCACTACCACCACAACCTCTATTCTTCCCCAGGCCCTTATCTCCAACTGTGCAGGCTTGCACCAGCCAGCAGGAGGCCGGGCTCTGAGGACCCCTGGAGCCCCTATCAGAGCCTGATGAATTCCGAGAAATGTGAAACTTGGGAGGTGGGGAGGTGGGGAAAGCAGCCACTGGGAGCCTTTCGGAAATTTGAGAAGCTCCCCAGTCCTCAGGAGGCCCTGCTGGGACCCAGACCCTGACCTCCCAGGGGACTTCTGTTCTCGGTTTTTTGTTTGTTTTCTGGGTTTGTTTTGTTCTTTGTTTTGTTCTTTTTTTTTTTTTTCCATCTCTACTTATACCTCCCCTGGGCTCTCCAGAGTCCACAGTGTCTTTGTCCAGGTCACCACCCCACTCAGTCCCACCTCGCTCTCTCATCCCCAGCCATGTCTCCCAGCCTTCAACTACCTTCTGTGTCAGGTTTATTTGCATGGCTATGCAGTTATGGAAGAAAAAAAAAAAAGGAAATCCCAGCAGTCCGTAAAGCTAGTCCCCAGAGGGCAGGACAGGGGGAGAAAATGGCCACAGGAGTGAGAGCAGAGAGCAGAAACTGTGGCTTCCAGCTCTGCAAGGTGGCAGCATCCTTAGGTGAGCTACCTGGAGTCTGCTGACATGCTCGAGGCCTTCAGGACTGCCCCTGGAATCTGAAACACGGGCTCCCGCTTGCTGTCTATCCCTGGCTGTTGCTGCTGTTCACCTCCTCTTCCCATTTGTAGTGATTTTTAGCACCGGAAACCCTGTCCTACCTACTCATTCATTTGAGTGTACTAACACTCTGGTGAGGTCACCTGGGCAGTTCTTATGGCCATTTTTTTTTTTTCAGAAGAGGAAAACAGGTAAAATTACTTGCCCAGGGTGATACAAGTCTTGAAGGGGAACAAGGACCTGCAGGCTTGTTCCCAGCCCAAGTGCTCTTCTTTCTGGTCCAGCCTGCTCTCAGAAGCAAAGCCCCTGCAGGCAGCACCCTGGCCTTGTATAGGCAGTTGGGCTTAAACCTGAATCAAAAGCTTCAGTCAGAGCCTCCCTGCCATGGCTCTGCCTCTGCTAACTCTTAGCCTAGAGACTGTGGCTCTAAATGGGCCCTGTCTCTGTTCACAAGCAGGGAAGTCCTTGGGACCAAGGTAAGCAGGACTGAGTCTCATGGACTAAAAGCCAGGAGTTGAAACTCTTGAGAGTTCAGGGATTGGGCAGAGCAGCCCAGACAGCTGGCAGGTATATCCTGGGACATTATCCCCAGACTAGAAACCAGGGTGGATACTTGCATCCTAAGTTCTTAGAGCAGGGCTTCCACTATAGCCAGGAACACTCCTCTGGGAGAGAGAAGATATTATAGGACCTAGTGTGCCCTCTAGTCCTCCACCTACAACCCAGGTGGAGGGTGGCAAACTGTTGGCTTGCTCCTGGGGACAAGCTAGAGATGAGATAGTGCCCAAGACAACAGAAGGGTATGTGTCGGGCTGTGAGTATGGCTCAGAGGTAAAGCACTTTTCCAGTGTGCTTGAGGCCCTGAGTTTCATCCCCAGGAAAAGGGGGAAGGGAACACCCCCCCACACCCAGCTGCCTTCCACTCACTGACTCCATACTGCTGAGTAAGGCCAGCCTGACCATTTGGGAATCTAGAGAGAGAGCCACACTATGTCCTCCAGGCCCTGGACATCCCTAGGTGGAAGGAATCTGACCTATGTGTATCCCGTGTCCATTTGGAAGAGCTGGCTCATGTGCCAAGGAGAGTGGGACCCAGGAGCTGGAGAGGTGCTGTCTGTGTTTATGTTGGGCCAGAGGTGGTGCTCGCTGCCTCTGTCCTGTGTGTGACCCTGCCCTCGAGGGGTCAAGTCCCGTCAGTCAGATCCGAGGGAGCCACAACCAAAGTTACAGAGAGGGTGGGGAAGGCAGCAGAGTGGCCCTAGGGGTCTGAGCATGGGGGACCACTTGTCTCCTGTAGGGTCTTGCCTAGGGAACTAGAAGGCCACTGTCTCTTCCTGTCTCACCCCCTCCCACTGCAGGCAGCCTTTCTGCTTCCCCAATGCCTTATGCCTGGGCACACTGCCACAGAATATGCAATATGTGTGGGTGACATGCCCCACACCCACCCGGGCAGCCCCGAAGTCCCCAGGCTGCGGCTGCCCTGGCCCCCCTCAGCAGCTCCTGCCCATCTGTCTTCACACTGAGAATGGCGCCTAATAAATGCTGTCCATGGAGACCAGGCTCTGGTTCCCTCTCCTCTGTCATTGGTCCCCTTAATTGCTGCCTAGTCATTCACTCACCCTGGCCCACCAGTGTCCTCAAACACGTATGCCGGATTCTCCTCGGGCTGATCAGACTGCTTTAGGAGACTTGTGTAGAAACCCAGGAGCCAACCCTGACTTCCCTTGGTAGCTTATCAAATGATCCAGATCTCTTCAACGTCACCCTGGAACAGACTGTGAGAACAGGTCCTTAGAAATGACTGGGTCCTGTCTTCCCCTATGTACATAGGTAAACTGAGGCCAAGGAGGGCAAGTCACTTGCCCTGGGTCACACAGCCATGAATGGCAACCTAGGATAAGAAGCAAAGCTGGGGATTCCCCCACTTTCCCTCCTCACCTGGCCACCAGAGTCATAACCCAGCTTGCAGGAGTGACATGCCCTCCTTCATCAGAGGCCACTGTCCCCCAGTGGCCACACACACACACACACACACACACACACACACACAAGCACTTTCCAAAGGGGCACATCACAAGTACTTTTCCTTGGGGGACGTTTTTCAGCATCTAAAGAGATACACCTCAGGCTTGGGAATGGACCTCAGAGTCTAAGACAGATATATAGAAAGCAGATAGCCCTGCCCATTTGGTGCCAGCACCTGAATCAACTAGCCAATGACTTCCAGGCCTCCCTGAGCATGAACCGTAGTAATACCTTTGGCACCACACATCTCTCCACACATCATGACTCACAACCACCCCAACACACTCAATATGTGTATATCCATTCCTTGTATAAATGCCAGCCATGACCCACTCTGTTGATTTACCCACCCATAGCTTTCTATCTTCAGGATGACACACACTAGAGAAACAAGGGCCTGGGGCTGAGGACACGCTTCCCTAGTCTTCCTCTCTACCCACTTAGACCAACTGAAGAGAGACAGGGACATATTTGTGGGGAGGTTCTGGGTTCAAAGAAAAAATCCGTAAAACCTGTGACCTCTCCAGGATACAGCCATCCTCTATATGATGTACCTCTGGCCACCGCAAGGTTTTAGGATTTGTTCATTGGTAATCTGCTGCCCTCTGGGTGGGCACAGCAGAACCCTGACTCACCCACTCCTAAAACTACTTCATCACAACCAGGGCTCAAATGCCTAAGCTCCTGCCTCTCTCAGTTCTATGAAATGCAGTGTCAGCAGAGGTGGGGCCTTCTGGAGGCCAGTGGTGGCCAGCACAAGGTCACTTGTACTTTCTTAAGCGGTACCTTCAGGACACAAACACGATGGCTCTTGCCCTCCTTTCAACATCGCCTGGGCAAAGCTACCACAAACATGTTTCAGGGATTTTAGGGATTCCCAGAGGGGACCTGCACCCCAGCCTCACCCACAGCTCCACCTCCCGCCTGAAGCTCAGCACTAACACAGGATCTTCATGTCCAGACACTCGTCAGTGTGTCCTCCTCACCTCTGAGGCTGCTTGAACCAAAAGACACAGGAAAACAGACGTTGCAAACCTACACCAGAGAGCGAGTGGGAACAAATGTCCTAAGTTCCAGCAAGGTAATTTGGGTGAGCATCAATGGGAACAAGCTTCCTGGGAGCCAAGAGAAAAAGAGGGATGTAATGGCAGTCCCTGTCTAAGTATGCATCAGGTGACTCATAGGACAGGTGCTTAGCTGGACTTGGTGACTCACACCTGCACTTCTACATAGTGCAGAAGGCTAAAGCAGGAAGATTGACATGAGTTTAGGACCAACCTGCCAATAGCTTGTCTCAAAACACCAAA
Organism: Cricetulus griseus; assembly: GCF_003668045.3. NCBI lineage: Eukaryota > Metazoa > Chordata > Mammalia > Rodentia > Cricetidae > Cricetulus > Cricetulus griseus. The sequence goes on along the minus strand of NC_048600.1, from coordinate 13,726,544 downwards.
AGGGAAGAGAAGGGTAGTTCTTGGTCAAATGAATTTGGTAGAAGGCTGCACACATCACCCACTGTTGGAAATCCATGAAATTCTTAATGTAGTAAAGGTTCTAAGAGGTCCTGCAGCAAAAACACTGTTTATTTTTAGGTAAGTCAGTGCCACTCAAACTCAGGCCACTCCAGATTCTGTTTGCCTGACACTTCTTCACACCCCAGATTCCACAGTGCACTTTGGGACTTGCTCAGCAATCATAATATCACTGATAGAGAGATAGATCTCATCTTTCCCTCCTGCCCCCCACTATATTGTAAAGGAAGGATAGGTTCAGTTGGTAGAATACTTGTCTAGCATGCACAGAGCCCAGTGTTTGCCCCCCCCCACCCCGCACCCCCGAACTGCAAAAAGGTTGCAGCACATGCCTATAATCCCAGCACTTGAGAAGTGAAGACAGGATGATCAGGAGTTCAAGATCATCCTTGGCTACATAGCAAGTTTGAGGCCAACCTGGGGTATATAAGATCCTCAGTGAATGAATGAATAAACAAGTAAATTAAGCTTAAATAATCTGTAATCCATCTTTAACTGACAGCTGTAGAGATATGAAACACCCAAGCAAAGCTCATTATGTACCAAGTCAAAAAAGGCTCAGAGCAGCACACTGGTCCAAAACCAGGCAGTGAGTTGGTAGCACAGTGGAGCCTGAGACCCAGGCTAATGGCTGCATAGATAAAGCATGTGTCCTCACTTATCCTATTGGACACTGCCTGGCACTGGTCACCATCTTCAGAAAAAGTTCAGCCATACAAATACAAATATTCTCACACATCTATACACATATACACACACACTCACATCCATGCATACACTCACATGCATTCATACACACACATAAACACATAAACACGCACACTCACATCTATACATATACATGTCCACACACTTGTGTATGCACACACACACACACACACACACACAGGACCCTGGATCCTCTGCTTCTGACTAGAGGAAAGTGCTAATCCTGGAGTTGAGTCACTTTAATGCTGGAAATTTACATCACATCTGGACAAACTAGAAGAGTCACACCCCTTGTATCCCAGCTGCATAGAGGACTCATGGGTGGGATTGTAATGACACTAGTCTCTTTGATCCCCTCTAGCCAGTGACACACACACCTGTAGAGTCCACATCAGCATTGACCACAAGGACAACATTGTAAGTTAAACATGAATTAACACCCTTATCAGGAAGACCAAGGTCTTGTCATGTGACTAAGGTCACAGAACTTGGTATCAGAAGCACTGAACAAAACCTAAAGTGTCCCCTCAGTGACTGCTGTGCTAGGCCAGGACAACAGTCAGGTCCTGGAAGATCTGAGACAGCCAGTGCCCCATTGTTTACAGCTTCTCAGAGGGCTGGAAAGGTCGCAGGCTTAAGGAGGATCCAGGTGGACATAGTTGCAGAAGTCATTGGTAAACAGGAACAGAGAGTAAGGGACTTTTCACCCACTTCACCCTGTACTCTGGACTTTGGACCAAGGTCAGCGGAATGTCCAGCCAACATTCCTCGCCCTCAGCAGGAGGGGACAAAGATCCTGTCTTTAACCCAGGCCACCTCTACACATCTTCATCTGCCATAGTTCTTGCTCCCAGGAAAAGGGCACCTGTGGCAGGGTTATCCACAGCCATGGAATGTTATGGTCTCACTTCATTATCAGACTGGAGTTCTAGGAGGCTTGAGACACTGTGAAGTTAAACCTTGAAGAGCAGAGCTACCCTGAGGGAAGGGAGTCTGCCAGGTCCTGCAACCCTCTGGCTTGCTCTGGCTCTCACCTCTTCTGTAAGTGAAGAATCACGTTCTGTCTCAATATAGGGAAAAACGAAGCTCTAGATATTTACCTACCAGGGCCTTATAGAGATGTCCTTCTGGTCCTTCCCAAAGGAGGTTCCAGCAGTTAGAGAATATGCCCTCTAGGACCTGGGGCTGAGCTCAACCCTCCCACTGCACCACAAGCCAGCTTTGCCATCCAGTCCCTCCCCAGGCAAGTATCTGGGGAACAGACTGAGCCCACAGGACCCTTGGTGGCCTCTCTCCCACTATATGGCAGCTCCAAGGACCATCACATGTTCCTTCCATTGTGACAAGAACTGCTTGAAGGTTGCCACTGGAGGGCAGATGATGTCATCCAAACAAGTCAAGATGGCCCTCCAGATGGACAGGAACTTCCAGGCCTTCTCAGGTTAAATACCCAGTTGTTCTGCTCTCTTTCCTGTAAATGTACATCTGGATGCCCCACCAGCCCGGCCCCTTCTCAAGGACAGCTTCAGCACTTCTCTGGCCCAGGGGCTTGATGTGTCACATAGACGTGCCACGTAGACCCAGCCAACACCGAGCTGGTACTCATCCCCTCCTCCACTCTGAATGCCACCTCCCAGGAACACAAGCCAAACATTCATTGATTTTCAGACAGCTACCTCCCCTGAGGTCACAACCTACTAAGATCTCGCTGGAGTGTGTCAGAAGAGCCATTGTGGCAGAGCTGTTCCTGCAACTGCTTGCTTGATGACAGAGAGCTGCCGTTTCTCAGAGATTCATCCTTCTTCAAACCCATGCCCTGGGACTCAGCTGATCCTAGTGACCTCAATATTAGGTTTTGTCTGTTTTGAAACTCTTCAGGTGTGGCTTCAGAGGGACTATTAGGAAAGGCCTTCTTCCTATAGAAGGCATCAGGAGTGGAAATGGCTCTATACTTTGGCTAGATAGTCCTATGTAACAGTCAGAACAATGGCAGTCATCTTGTGACTTTGAGGGAAACATTGTAAACCCAATGACGATGGTAGGGAGAGAAAAGCAAAGGGTTTTTCTGGGCCACTGAGAAAACCCAGGAACCCCTAACTGGAAGAGAATGGAAGGTGATGGACCCAAATGGATTTTCTGCTACTGACTACTGAAAACCCTTGGCCCTTAGACACAGTCTAAACTGGAGATTGGGAGAGGCACAAGGAAGAAGAAACAGGGTTGACTGGATGATTTGTTCACCTTCCCTTCAGTGCCTAGTACTAGCCCAGCTTACACCTCTTATTCCTGACTCTTAAGAGACAGTGAGGGCCAGTTATGAAGACGTGTGGCCATTCTAGGGTGTAAAGAGGCGCCAGTCCAACCTAGTCCAATTGGAAACTTCCATCAAATCCACTGAACGCTGGTATTTTCCCCGCTCCCAGGACACACCACGCCTCAGGCTTGGGGAAGGAACTTAGACATGGAAGAGATGCGCTCGCCTCCACTCCCTCCTTCTATTTCTAGCTGTTCTACAGCCAGCTGGGAAGAATGACAAAAGAGATAGTGGAACCCTCTCTGAGGCCAGGATGCAGGTGCTCGCACTCATTGGGGTTCACAGTCCTATTAGGAGACTCTCCCGCCCCTTTCCATGGAGAGGCAAACTGATTTTTCTAAAGTGCTGTCCCTGGAGAGCCCCATAGCCTCCTCTGGCCCCCAAACCTCTGGCCCTTAAGCCAGCCTTCAGCCATCTTTCATTGTCCAGTCAGCACATTGGATACTCATGTATGCTCACCATGCCAGATAGTACCATGAGACCCGGTCACTCCTGCCCCTGGTTCTACCCCCTCCACCACAGGAACAGAGGAGAGGCAGCAGGCTAACATCAAGGACAGCCCCCAAAGAAGAGATGTTCTCTTTTTGCAAGGTCTTTGAGTGAGTCCTACTGCTCCCTATGACTGGGTTACATCCCCAGGTTTTCAACCCACAATCTCAGTCATCCTCTGTCTTCCATATTCCTCTAGTTGTCTGGACTGGGGAGACTAGCACACACCTCTTTGACCTTGGCTGTGTATTCTGCTGGTAGATTCTTGGGTGAGAGCAAATGTTGGGGTGTGTTACACCCCTTTGTGGCGAGTTTCTCCTGTGCTGGGACTCTGTTCTATATCTATAGACATAGAACTTGTCTATAGAACTATGTCTATAGCTCTGTTCTATATCGATACAAGACTGTACACTTAGACCATACCGGCATCCCAGGCTTTCCATGATGGTCCAGGGTCAAAGTCCTGTCCCATATCACATTGATTCCTCCCCTCTCGCAGCTCCACATCTCCCCCTGATTTGATAATCCAGCCTTCAGGGCCATTATTCAATCCTTTGATGAAAATATCAAAGAGGACAGGACCAGATAGCAGGCTCTTAATTCCAGATGACATTTATCCCAGCATGTTCTCTGTGACTGTTGCTGGCCCAGCTCCTCACCTCTTCCTTTTATGTATACTCTAAAACATTCCACTTAATCAAAGCTGGCAGGTGGCCGGGTTCCAGTCACGTTCGCCACTCCCTAGTCTCTGGGATGTCACAACCTGGGCTGGGGACTTGAACTTTCTGAAAATAGCAGGCTGTGGATATAGCTCAGATAGTAGAGTGTTCACCTAGTATGGACAAAACCCTGAGTTTGATCCCCAGTGCCACAAAAACCAGGTGTGATGGGGACATGCCTGGATGATCAAGAGTTTAAAGTCATAAAGTCATCCTTAGCTACCTAGCAAATTTGAGGCCAGCCTCCGTAACACAAGACCCTATCTCCAAAAGGAAGAGAGCCAAAGAAAGTAAAGGAAGAAAACAAAGTAAGTCCGTCATCCTGCTCAGCATCCCCCAGTCCCCGCACCACCAGCCACCATCTTATCCAATCTGCCTCATGTCAATAATCTGGACCGAGTCCCCACCCCATCCAACTCCTGAGCTGTGCTCAGCCTCTCCCAGCTCAGACTCAGCTCCTTGCATAGGCAACTTATCTACCCTTGAGTGGAGGGCACAAAGGATCCTTCTTGGAGCACTCAGGGTTGGAACTGTCCCAGGAAACTTGATGTCAGGGAAGCTGTATTCAGGACATGCATGTAGGAGTTGGGCTAGGAGTAGGGTGGAACTCTCCCACCTCCCCTCAGGAGAGGGTGTCTGCATCCAACAGGCACAATGGAACTCAGCAAGGTCACCTCATTTGCCCAAGGTCACCCAACTGAGAACCAGCTCTCAAACTCAATGTATAGCTCTGAAGTGTCATAGACAGGAAAGCTAAGGGAACTTGGGAAGGGAAAGGAGCCCCCTACCTCCAAGTCTAGTTGAAGCCTCTTTCCAGCGGAGAGTTAAGAGTTCCAGCACAGGGCTGGTGAGGCTTAGCAGGTAAAGGCCCTTGCACACAGGCCTGATGGCTTGAGTTGGATTCTGGCATCCCACAAAGTAACAGAAGAGGAAGACTCCCATGAATTACCCTCTGACCTCCCACTATGTGCTGTAGCACAAATGCCCCTGCACTTACAAGCACGTACAAAATAAATTAATCAACATTTTAAGATGGATTCCATCACAATTAACATTTACTGTGAAAGTTACCTACACCAAAACAATATTCTTTGTACAGGGAATGGTTTCAAATGATATCATTTTAAAACGTAACAGTGAGCCCACTTAAGACCTAAGTATACAGAACCTTTGAGTAAGGCCTGTCTCCCTTCCCAGCCGCAAACCTGCCATTTCCTGGGAATCTCACAAGGACTCCTTGTACAACACTTGCAACCCATAGCTTCATCTTCTCAAATCAAAATCCTATCCTATCCTAGGCATCTGAGGAGCCACAGCATGGTCTCATTCACCAGACAGGGGAGGGGGGAGCATTTAACAACTCTATCAAAGGTAACTTGAGAGCTACCAAAATCATGTGTATGGCTACTGCTAAGACCCTTAGACTCGACTCTATTGAGAAGCCCCAGCCCATGCTTGGGTGTGTCAATCCTCCTGAGTAGCTCTCCTAGTAACCTCTGTGCTTAAATAGTGTTTTAAAATGTTTCCTAATAAACTCTATGCTGCACATTGGCTCATCCTGAATTTTTTTCTGAGGCAAAGTGAAGAATTCTAGTAGAGGGAGGGGGAACACACCTTTAATCCCAGGACTCAAGAGGCAGAGGCACTGGGATCTCTATGAGTTTGAGACCAACTTGGTCTACAGAGTGAGTTCCAGGGCAACCAGGGTGACAGAGAGAAACCCTTTCTTGAAAAACCAAAAAAGGAAAATAGAAACCTATAGTTGTATTTTCTTTTACTCTAGCCCCACACTGAAAAGCCACATGTTGTTAGGGCTTTTTGATTGTTTGTTTTTTACTTTTTACTCTTTTGGATTTTGGGGGAGACCCACCAACCAGCTCTGAAATAAATCACTCATAGAGGCTTATTCTTACTTAACAATGCCTGGCCTTAGCTTGACTTGTTTCTTCCCAGCTTTTCTTAACTTAAACTATCCCGTCTACCTTTTGCCTCTGGGCTTTTCTGTATATCTTACTTTCACTCTTACTTGGTGGCTGGCTGGCCCCTCACACATCTCCCCTCTTTGCTCTATCTTGTTCCTCCCTTTTCTCCTTTCTTCCTCTTTTCCCAGATTTCTCCTCCTATTTATTCTCTCTGCGTGCCAGCCCCACCTATCCTTTCTCCTGCCTCACTATTGGCCATTCAGCTCTTTATCAGACCATCAGGTGTTTTAGACAGGCAAAGAATCACAGCTTCACAGAGTTAAACAAATGCAGTATAAACAAAAGCAACACATCTTTACATAGTTACACAAATGTTCCAGAGCATAAATCTTAAAATAATATCCTACAACAGAATCCTGGTTTCACCCAGTAGAGATAAAAAGAACTCAGCACGAGCCCAGATGGATGACTCATAGGGTTGGAGTTTCTGCAACTAAACCTGTCGACCCGAGTTCCACCTCCAGTACATGGAGGAAGGAGAGAACCAAATATACAGATTGTCCTCTGACCTCTACACACAGGCTGTGCGACACACATAAATAAGTAAAACGTGATTTAAGAGCTCCTTAGGCTGCTGTGGGCCACCGTATAGAGCCATATCTCCAGCCTAAGCCCCAGTGGCACTGGCATACTTTCCATATGAGCCGCTCCCTGGTTTTCTTGCCTTCTCAGCCTTGTCCCATCCACACACCAGTCACTAGGCAGGGCAGCAACCTCAGAAAGGAGTAAGCCTGAACCCAGCCCTGCTGCCTCCAGGATGGTTTGACAGGTTGATAGGGTAACATGAGGCCATGGCAAAACCACTCCAGTGTTTCCAAGACCTGTGTGACTCGGGATTGATCTCTGATCTAGCATCAGAGATGGAGTGGGAACCTGCTGTCATCTGCCCCCAGCCCCTGTAATAGTGAACAGATGGGCAGCCCCTCTCTGGGATGTAACTAGGGCATGTTGAAGTTACTGAGAGGAAAGAGAGAGGTAAGCCAGCTGTGGAGAGAGGGCTCATGGGAGGGAGGAGGGATGGGCAGACCCAGCTCTATAAACCTTACTATACACAGGGCAAGTCTGCTGCATGGGGCAGCTCCATCTGTTCCTAGGAGTATGCAAAAGCATAGTCTAGACAAGCGTTCTAATTCTAAACTAGAACTAGAGTCCCCAGTCCTCCAGAATGCCTAAGCTTCAGAAATGTGCCCTTTGGGTTTCAGAAGCTGGACCTGAAGAGCCTAGAGTCCTGATCTGGTGCACTGGGTTGGGATTGGGGGTTTGTGGGGTGTGGTAACAAGAGGGAATTACAATAGTAGCCAGAGGGACCCTTAGGAATAGGATGGAAGTCCATGGCTTCATGGTTTAGGAGGGAAAGGAGGCTCAGAGAACAGAGGAGTAGGCATGTAGCAAGGGTAACAGGGTCAGGGCCCTGGGGCCCCTGGATACTGCTACGCAGCCTCATCTGAAACAAAGCCCAGTTCCATCAGCAGGCAAAGGCCAAGCAAACTAAGTGTCAAGAATGCTACTCAGCCATGCACAGGATGGCGCCACCAAGACACCTGAGAAAAGGCACCAGTGTCAAAGCTGCCATCAGACAAAAAGACCACAGGGCCTGGGGATGCCGCTCAGTGGTGAGCCAGGCATTCAGTGTTCAAGCTTTAAGAATGCATATGCTGGGGCCAGAGGGGAGACTTATCAAGTCAATGTACCTGATGCCAAGCCTGATGACCTCAGTAGCCATCCCAGGACACATGGCAGAAGATCAGCTTGTATAGCCGTGGCACATGCACCACCAACCCACATACACACATACAGAATACATTTTTTTCAAAAGAGCATATACTGCATGGTTCTATTTATATATAATGTTTTAAAAATCAAACAAAACCTAAAGGGACAGGAACTAGATCAGTTGTTGTACGTAGCCTCCAGAACAGGGGGAAAGAGTACTCTTGTGAAAGTGTGCTGAGGCTGGGGAGGGGTGGGTATCAATATCTTCTGGGCTCCTTCCACTACCACCTTAAAGCTCAGAAGACCCAAGTGTCTCTCCACAGGATGCCATCTTCCTTGGAGTGAGCTGCTGGTTGGAGTGGTAGTAGACATGTGATAATGTTCCCAGGAGAGTGGGACCAGATTTCTGCCTGGACTGCCCTGCTGCCGGGCTGTTTGCACCTCACATATCAGTAATTAGCAGCACCTGGGAGCTGGAGTGTAGCTTAATGCTTGTCTGGCAAGTGTAAGGCTCTGGATTTGATTCCTAGCAATAGATAGATAGATAGATAGATAGATAGATAGATAGATAGATAGATGATAAGTAGATAGGTAGATGGAAGAAAGATATAGATAGATAATAGATAGATGATAGATAATAGATGGATAGCTAGGTAGATGATAAGATTAGATAGATAGATAGATAGATAGATAGATAGATAGATAGATAGATAGATAGATAAGATAGATGACTAGAAAACAGACAGAAGGCAGGCAGGCAGATGGTTATATAAAAATAAAATATTAACAGAGGAACTAGGGCAATAGTTCAGTTAGTAAAGTGCTTGTCATGCAAGCATGAGAACCTAGGTTGCATCCCCGGAACCCACATTAACAAAGCCAAGCATATGCCACAAGCTTGTAACCACAGCGTTGTGGAGGTAGAGACAGGAGCCAGCAGTCTATTCAGCAAGACTGAGGCCAGTGAGAGATCCCGTCTCAAAGTGGACAGCTTCTGAGGAATGGCACCCAAGGTCCACTCCTGGCTTGCGCGCGCGTGCGCGCGCACACACACACACACACACACACACACACACACACACACACACACACACACACAGACAAACGTTAGCAGAAGCTACCCCCCTCACCCTCCAGCCTCCCAGTCCATCCTGACCTGAGCAAAGACAGGCCTTGTAATTTACAACACCCAATACCTGGCTCAGCACTTCTCCTTTGATCCTTTCATTCCTCCCCAAACCCATCAAGCCAACAGGGAAGTAAACTTGTGCCCACTGTAGGCGTGAAGGCTCCATACAGGTCAGATAAGCAGGTGGGTAAACAGAGTTCCACAGCTGAAATGCATACAATGAAGGACCTTGGCTTCCCAGTCAGCATCACACGGGTCCAAGAAGCATGAGGAAATCCTCAGAGGAATTTACAGTCGCTCCAAGAAGGGTGACTTTTCAACACCTCCTTGGTCTGCCTTGACTGAGAGGCAAGACGGGGGCCATCTTGTCCCATTCATCTATTGGGAATGAGGGTTTGTCTTCAGTACAGAAAGCTGAAGCAATGTGTCCCAAAGCCCTACCAGGGGTGGGGGTGGAGGCAGCTAGGCTAGAGTCAGAAAACCAGGCTGATTTCAATTATGGAGAGAACTTCTCCCCTTCATCCTGTCAATTTACAATCAGAATCTGACTGGTACCTCTACAGGAAGGTGGGGATGCTCACAGCTATCTAGAAGTCCAGCAAGCCCCAGGTGACTTCACAGCAGGGTGTGAAGACAGGGTGGCTCTCACTGTTCACGAATTTGTCAATATCCACCAAACTTCACAAGGTTTGACCAGAGTTAGAAGGACACCTCTCCATCCACCTGTCTTATTCCTTCATCAGGAAGTAGAGCCTAAAGAGGACCAAGAGTGAGATCACAAGTCCCTATTCTATGCTCTGAACATCAGGAGAGAGGCCTGGCCAGACTGGCCGCAGAAATCCTGTGGGTACTGTCAGAGGAGTTCAGGCTTAGCATCCCAGTTTCCTGCTCTCATAGCACTGGAGACTTCCTGAACGCTGTGCCAGGAACTTACAGAGCTCAAGTACAAGGGACATAACACAGACAGGACAACTTCTTTGTTGTTGTTGCAGGCCAGACATCTTGCCAGCATGTGCTCATCTTACAGGTGAGAGAGCTCAGGGAGCTGAGTGACTCCCCCAGTTTGTATCCCACGTGATACAGAGAAAAGCCTGGAATGCCGTCTTCTTTTGTTATTCCTGCCACCTGCTAACCTGGGCTATCAGCTGCTTCAGGATGTCTGCCCAACCTCACCAACACAGCCAACACCCTGATGGGTCCTCAACCAACTCTCACCAGCCCAAAGTCCTTCAGCCACTGCACTAATGCCCTCACACAAGGCTGGTCCTCATCTGATGGTGTCATGCCAGCTAAATCTGCCCTCTTCACCTGCCAGGGTGAGCTAGCCAACCCCATGCCGGGAGAAATCCTGGGTGACAGGCACTGGGAAGTTCCATTTTAACAGAAGCACTGATTTGGAGGAATAAATACTTCAGGTCTATTTTCAAGAAAGGAAGACTGATTTCCAGTCCACACTACCATGATGGAAGCATGACACAAGGCCTTGGGGTAAAGGATCCCTTGTGGAAGGTACTATTTCCATAGGGAACCAATGGCCTCTGTGTAGATAAAGAAGCACTCTTTCCTCAAGGCACACAGCCTAGAAGGAAGCTGTGCTCAGCTGAGAGAAGGGGAAACACTGAGGCGAGGCCCCGCCTACAAGGTCAGTAGACCTCGCTCAGGCAAGAACGTCCCTCCGTGGCATCTTGCCCACTTGTCGTCTTCCCTCCAACATCTGTTGTGGAGGTCATTTTGCCCCGAGTCACTAAACATCAAATGTTACCAGCCCCGGTAGTTTCCTGTAGTTTTTAAATGAGGCTTTGACCGAAGACTCCTTTAAAAGGCCATTCTCTTTCCTTGGGCCATAGTGTTTACATTTGATGGTCCTTAAACAGAACTGCTTTTAAGCAGACATTCACTACTTTCCTCACATGCCCCCATAAAAAGAAAAATCTGGAGAACGTCCGCATCTGCCAGCCAGAAACTTGCTTCAGAACCCAGCAACCAGACTACAGTATGGGAAGTCGCTACCCATGCTCCTTCCTCCCAGAGATCTGTGGACATCAACCCCTCTGAAGAGGGCATGTGCTTTGCTTTATAAGGGTGATAGCTACATATACTGATTCTTTAATGTGTCCAGGACACAAGCTACCTGAGGAACTGCACACAGCTTCCTAATTGACAGTAACCCCCAGATGGGAGTCATGACTATCACACCCATTTTACAGATGGCAATCTAAGTCTCAAAGAGGCCAACAGCCCTGATTACACATCCAAGGCTCTTTGGGGATCTTTCTTGTCCATGCAAGGCATAGAAAGACGCCTCCTTCCTGTCAAACCCTGTGTCTTTCAACACCTTAGGCTATGCCACCTTGCCATCATGGTTGAGGAGGCTTGGCTGTGTTCTCTCCTCCCTCTTGTTTTTCTGAATTTCTCTGAACTAGCTAATCACCCCCGTAATGTCCAAGATATCACCTCTCCCGGGGAGGGGGGGGTTGCTTCTAGTGCCAAAATTGCCTCAAGTGACCCACAACTTTACAGGCTGGCTGGCCCCAGCAGCGTCTAGCCTCCGGCAGCAGGGTCAGCACGCCATCTAGTGACTCCTAGAAAACCTTGTCATGGCCAGCCTGAACTGCTTGTGATCTGGGAAAAACCCTTCCAGGCCTTCCAGGCCCAGCGGAAAGATTCAGAGAGAGGAAGTGACCAGCCTTAAATTGCACAGCAAATTGGAATCCAGTCTCCTGGACCATCACCCAGTTCTTGAGCAGCAAGCTATGCTTCCCTAATTTGCTGCAAGTCATGTGTCTGAGAGCAGGGAGCAGCCTTCAATTCTAGTAGACGTGAATTAATGGAAGTGTCCCATTTGCAGGGTGCCCTTACTTTCTGTTCTGTAATTTTGTTTTTATTCTGTTAACTTTCTGAATAGGTAAGTTTTCATGTGGTATAAAATACAGAAGGCACAAAAATGCATTTCATGGAGAGTGAGCCTCTCACCCCAGGACACCACCACCCAATTCAATTATCAGTTTCCACATGTTCAGCCAGACTTCCCATATAGTTACAAATATATACTTTCATTTCTGCATGCGGCACCAAACATACGTAGTGCTCTCGACACGGAATCAGCCACACCACTGTGCACTAGCACACAAGGGACATCTTGACTCTTATAAAGTGACACTGTGTCTATCTCACATGGCAGTACGTGGAGCTGACATCATTTATTTAACCCTTTAATACACATTAGGTGATTTCTGAAGTGTTTTGTGGTCATCCTGTGGCTCCCGATATCTATAGTGGCATCTTGCCTTGCCAGTGAACTTGTAATGGTAGCCACACCCTCTGGGTGTGGTTTCAGCTACAGATCTGACTCATTATAAGGTAGAGGAATTGCTGGCTCACACTCTCTTGGGTTTTGAGAGCATCACATCTTCTGGAGCAGGAAGACCAAGGCAGATATTTACTCTTACCTGTGTAAGTGCTTCCCTAATAAACACCTATTTACCATTTATCTTGGGTCTGGTGGACTCATTTAAGCCCTGCCTTCAAATATCCATCCCAATAACAACCATTTTTGGAGAAATATGTTAGAATAAATCCTTGAACAATGCATCTGTTGAGGTTGCCCATTAGGATGCATTTTTGTCTCATAATCCAGAAAACTCAAGCATGATAAAAGTGTAAAGGTATTCTTCACTATCCCATGCAACAGCAACAGAATGTCTAGCAGCATATGGACGCATGGCAGCTTCATGCTAGGACACAAGGTGGACACGTGTGATTTTCATAGACATAACCAAATTGGCCTCTTCGGCAGTTATGCATTGTCTTGATTTCAGCGTGTCACTCCCCAGCATCTTCTTGTTCTATTTTATTTAAAATTGCTCCATTCAGGCCTGTGAAATGACTTAGTGGCTAAGGTGATGGCTGCCCAGCCTGTTGATCTGAATTCGATCCCCAGGGCCCAATGGTAGAAGGAGAGAACCAACTCCTGCAAGTTGTCCTCTGACCCCATAAGAGTGCAGACACACATTTGCACATATGCGATAAATATAAAAACAAGATCTTGCCGGGTGGTGGTGGCACACACCTTTAATCCCAGCACTTGGGAGGCAGAGGCAGGTGGATCTCAGTGAATTTGAGGCTAGCCTGGTCTATAAGAGTTAGTTCCAGGGCAGCCAGGATGGTTACATAGAAAAACACTGTCTTGAAAAACAAACAAAAAAAATGTAATTAGAAAATGGTGTTCATTATGCTTTTAGCATTCTTCTTACGATACGCTTCGAATGGTTGAGAACGAAACTTCCTTTTGCCCTGACAGTACTATTGTACCCTCGAGCTATTTTCCTTTTATGATTTGGTCTTGTTTGTATTGAATTTTTGTTAACTTTATTAAGACACAAGCTGTCCCCTGATCCACACACATACAATAAGTAAGATATTTTAGAGAGAGAAAGGGAGCTGTGGTGTGGAGTGTTGGTTTTCAAGCATGGTATAGTCATTGCACACCTGAACTCAGAGCAGTAGTCACCTACACAAGATTGGACCTGCTGCCACCCTGTCATGGAGGCAGGGCAGCGGGGATTCATGGGGCTGCATCCTGTCTGAGAGTTAGTGGTGGCTGGTGGAGGGAACAGCATTTTCTTCAGGACTGTAACCTCCGGTAAGATGTCTGTGGGCCTGTAGACAACCTACTGAAACTCACTGGGTCACACACACACACACACACACACACAGAGAGAGAGAGAGAGAGAGAGAGAGAGAGAGAGAGATAGAAGACAGACTGTCTGAGAAGAGAAAGGGAATCAGTGGGGATGGGAGGGGATGATAGACATTATATACATATGAAAATGTCGGGGCGGAGAGATGGCTCAGAGGTTAAGAGTGCTGTCTGCTCTTCCAGAGGTCCTGAGTTCAATTCCCAGCAACCACATGGTGGCTCACAACCATCTGTAATGAGATTTGGTGCCCTCTTCTGGTGTGTAGGCACGGATGCCAGAATACTGTGTACATAATAAATAAATCTTTAAAAAAAAAAAAGAAAGAAAAAAAGAAAGAAAGAAAATGTCACAATAAAAACCCATCTGTGTATGGTTTACATACACTAATAAAAGTCAAACACAAAAGCTGAAAACTTGGCATCTCAGCCTCCACTTTGCACCTGTCTCCTTTGCTCCAGAAGCGGCAGGTCTGCTAAACAAGAATGTGACAAGAATCAGCCCGGTCCACCCCCATCCTGGCAGCTTCAACGTTGTCTGACCATCCTGACGTAATGATCAACTAGATCACAGTTTAATCATTAATTAGGTACATTCCTTGCCCCGCTGCTGTTCCTTCGCTACACAATCTGGGAACTCGTGCCAGTTACCCGAAAGGCAGATCTAAGGACACTGGTTCCCTTGTCTTCCTGATACAGCTATGTTGATGAAAGTTCGCTCCTGCTCACCACTGTGGAGCTCAGGCTGTGACCTGCTCTAAGTGACTACACATTGTCCAAAACAGTGACTTTCCGGCTATGACGCCTTGCCCTGAATACTCCATTTTACAAAACACCAGTTTCCTCCATTTTGGAGTGCAAATGCAAAGCAGAATGACCCCACGTCCTGTTTCTGCAAATGAACAACCACAATCCCTCCAACACAGACCATGAGGAGCAGACCAATAAATGACTTATTTATGCAAATACAATACTTACTCAAAACCATATTGCAAAAAAAAAAAAAAAAAAACCCAGGCTAGTGAATTCATTAAACTCATCAAACCAAGGAACAAGCAACACTCTTTCCTGATTATATAAAAGGAGCTATAGGGCCCCCACCAGCTGGTTGTCAAACCATCCAATGCTCCCACTGGCCCGTCGTCAACCGTCAATGCACTCAGCAGTCTCTCATCACAGTCTCTCAATGCTGTCTTAGGGATTCTGTTCAGCCCACTTGAATCACAATTCTTCCACACCAGCTCCACGTCTCTCGCCAGCTCTACACCTAGAACTGACTCTGTGACACTGGGCGGTGACACTATCGTCCCCACTAGCCACTTGCAGTGAGTCTCAGTGCACTGTGTCAGCTTTACGTCATGGCCTTCAGGCCGGCCTGTTGAGCCCTCTGTCCTCTTTAACACTTTCATAACTATTCTGTTACATAACATAAATGTCTTCTATGACTGTATATTCACACGTATTTGTGTATGAAGTGTAAAGTGTGATCAAAAAGTTAAAATTAGTAATTAGCCAGGCGTGGGTGGTGCACGCCTTTAATCCCAGCACTCGGGAGGCGGAGGCAGGCTGATCTCTGTGAGTTCGAGGCCAGCCTGGTCTCCAGAGCGAGTGCCAGGATAGGCTCCAAAGCTACACAGAGAAACCCTGTCTCAAAAAAACAAAAATAAATGAATGAATAAATAAATAAATAAATAAATAAATAAATCTAGTAATTAAGACTGGAATAAAAAAATAAAAACCCTATTGCTGCCAATGGCCCTAATCCTACTTTGTGTTCCAGCACCCACATTGGGTGACTTACAACCACCTGTAACTCCAGCTCCAGGGAACTCAATACCCTCTTCTGGACTCTGGGCATTATACTCTTGTGCATGCACCCACACAGAGACAATATATACACATAACCAAAAATAAAGTAAATCTTAAAGAATAAAAATAAAGTCAAGAAGAATTGACATAGCTCGTACATTTATCATTATGCAAAGCACCCAGAAAGCTGGGTGTGCTAGCACATGTCTTTAATCACAGCATTTGGTAGAGAGAGGCATGTAGATCTCTGTGAGTTCAAACCCAGCCTGGTCTACCTGAGTTCCATGACAGTCAAGGCTATGTAAAGAGACCCTCTCTCAAAATTAATTAATTAATTAATTAATTATTAATTCTGATGTTGTACAAATGTGTCCATATATGTTTCTAACACAGCTCCCTCATGACCACCATTACTTTCTCTGGGTTTCTCAGGGTAAGTAACATGACCTGATATGCTAGGGCTCCATATCTGAGTCTCCCACCCAGGATTCTAATACTGAAAGGGGAAAATTAATAAAAGTCTAAAACCCAGACTCCAAAGCCCAAAAAGAAAACTCTGAGTTCCCAAAAGGCAGTCAGCAGACAAGGTTAAACAAAGGTCCACAGGACTCAAGCCCTTAGACCAGATATCACACCCTAGAATGGTGTCCACATTCCTCTGGTCCAAAGAGGATTAAATAGTTATCAATTGTAGAAGTCCCCAGCCTAGGAGACAATTAACAAACGCATTTCCTCTGCAGCATCCTGCTTAATTGCACCTTACCTGACGCATACAATCTTTGTCTTGTCCTGTGTAACCATGGAAGTTTTGTAATCTTGGGACTTGCAGCCCTACAATTTTCCCTTATAAAAACACCCCACAGTCGAAAGTGGGGATTCCATTTGTTCCCAAACGAGTGGGGTTCTTGCTGCAGTTCATATCCTCGAGTCAATAAAGAAACCTTTGTCCTTGCATTCGGTGAATCATCTCCTTGTTGGCGGGTTCTTTTGGGGCTCCAAAATCTGGGCACAACAATACCAGAGAGCCAACACAATGTGCCGAGAATATCTGCAAGTGGCTAGATAAGGTGTTAGTGACACAGCCCAGTTACAGAGCTGGTTCTAGGCATAGAAATGGCTACAGATGCAGAGCTGGTGTGGAGCTGATTCAAATGGGATGAGCAAAAGTCCCAGGACAGAGAGCGTTGGGTAGTTTGATGATGGGCTGGTGGGCACCTCTATAAATCAGCATTAGATGTTTCTCACTTTGTATGGCTAGGAAAGAGGGTGCCTTTGTTCCTTGGCTTGATGAGTTTGGGTTTGCTGGGGTACAAGGGTGTGCCACCATGAATGGACTTGTCAATCTTATTCTTCTGATGGTTCTTGGGCCTTGGGAGGAGCTTCTTTTTTTTTTTTTTTAAAGATTTTATTTATTTATCATGTATACAACATTCTGCTTCCATGTATATCTGCACACCAGAAGAGGGCACCAGATCTCATAACAGATGGTTGTGAGCCTCCATGTGGTTGCTGGGAATTGAACTCAGGACCTCTGGAAGAGCAGTCAGTGCTCTTAACCTCTGAGCCATCTCTCCAGCCCAGGAGGAGCTTCTTAACTCTCAAGTATACATACTGACAACTGTCAGCTTAATAGATGGGTGTGACTCATCAAGCAAGGCCTTTAGTCTTGTGAAACTAGGGTTCAGGGAAGTTTTAAGCAGGGTCTTGAAGGGAGTAAAGGATAGCCTCAGATGGAAAAGGGGTGTCCCTACTTATGGAAAGCCTCATGGATATCCTGGAGTGGCTGGCCAGCCCTCATTCTAGGGAGAGACTTACAGAGAGAGTCCAGGTCTCTCCCATCAGCTGGAATGGACCTTGGAGATAAAAACTGGGGTTAGTATGCCTGCCTGCACTGGGCAGGGAGATGGGCAAAGGCATTAGGGCCACAAGAGACAAACTGCAAGTGGGCTGGTGTGCTTCCACATCAACTTTACAAAATCCACATTACTTTCCCTTCTGTAAAAAATGAAACAGTATTCATGGCTTGTTTAGCAAGGAAGACTGATGTGAAAGCAAGCCCAAAGCAGCCAGAGTTAGTTTGTAAGATCGGTCCCATCCAGAGCACAAAACTTAAGGCTGGAGCTTGCAAAAAGTGTCGCGTGCCATATGTATTAGCCCCACATTGAGGGGCTATATGTTGTGGACTGGTGTTTGCCAAGCTGCGATCGGAACCAGACAAACAGCCCCTGGTCTGTTCCTGAGTGGGGGAGTGTAGATGAGGGAAGGCTAGCTATAGGCATTAAAGAAAAGACAGAGATATAAGATCATATTAGGAGGGCAGTATCCGTTAATACTGAATGCGCCCAGTTTATTCATACATCATCTTAAGTAACCAACCAAAGTTGGGGACAATGGCAGAAGACATCTATTATTTTGTATAAAGGGCAGATAGCAATTACTTCCCTTAATCCTAAAGACTCTCTGTAGTTGGACATACTATTTGGCCATCAGGCGCTCCATAGCTGAAGTATCATCTAGCCTTCAGGATGAGTGTAAACCTGGGCCTAGGTCTATTGTTATTCAGATAGGAGCCACCACCGAGGCCAGGACTTCCTGCAGCTGTTAAGCAAGTATCTTAAAGAAAATAGGAGTGATTTGAGCTCTCTGAACTTGTGGCAGGATGGAATAGATTTCCAATATATGCCCCCGCCCCATCAAAAAAGCATTCCTCATACTCTACATAAACTTGATCCAGTCTTCGGTAAACGAGGAGCATTGTCAACAAATTTGCATGTTACCCTTAAAGAACCTCTAACTCCCAGTGCCAAATAAATGCTTGCCGCAGACCCTGTTTGTATTCAGAGCCGACTGCCAGTCTGCTTGCGTTTGTCTGAAAGTATGAATATTTTCCCAACCAATTTAATAACATTCCGGATTAGAACAGAATTATTTTATCTCGGGAAGGACAGAGATAGGTGTACAGACTGGCCAAGTCAGATTTGAATTTTAAAAACAATTTTTCTGTATATCCTTGGGTCATTTCTCCTCCTACATCCTGTTCTCTGCCTGGAATATGACCCCCCTTTCGTCAGGTTGAGTGTGCTGATGGTCTCTCCCTTCAGGGTGGTATTGAAAGTCAGCCTTCTGAGATTGTGCTTGGACAGGAGGAGAGCAAGAGACTTGAGAGAAAGAAGGCTGGATTTTATCTAACGGGAGAAATTGAGGGAAGGGAACCATGTCAGACCTGAGAAGGAGAGAGTGTGTGACTGTCTGCACCATGGGGGAGATGAGTATGGACTGTCCACACTAGCAGAGAAGTGTGGACATTGGTTCACTAGCTCCTTTTGGTTGACTTTACAGCTGGTTTCTATGGTGACCAGGGATAATTAGAAAAAAAAAAAAAAGTCACTTGCTCCTTTCAGCTTCAGGCCACATAAGGTTATTCTCTTTTTCTTTCTTATCGTTATTCCTTTATCATCCCCCCCTCTTTCTAGACAGTGCTTACCACTCATTTGGGGGTGAATCACTGGAATCTAGACCTTGGTGTTTGATTCTTGGAGCAGAATGGAGGCAGATTCAGCTGAAACATCGCCTAAGTTAAATTTGGTTTCAGAGGAGTGACTCATTTTATATTGCAGTCCTTGTCACTTACAGTCAGGGACACATTCTAAGATAGGTGTCACACATTCTGAGATATGTGTCATTAGGTGCGAAAGAGTGAACACCACAGGCTGCTATCAAATACTAACGTGGTCACAATGTCACTAGGTAATATGATCTGGAGTTTATTGTTGATTGTTGACAAAAGATATTGTTGGCAACTGGCTGTACTAAGTATGTCTCTAATACTACCTGGGGCATACATATACTAAACAGGATTAATTAAAATTATTATTTTGTGTGTGTGTGCATAAGTGGAGGCCAGAGGACAACTTCAAGTATTACTCTTCAGGCTCTTTTTACTTTGACTGCTCTGGGAGCCTGTACTTGACTCTGGGCCTTACACTTGGTGGGCCCTAGTGCTTTTGCCAATAAATCCTCCTATGAACCAGACTCCAGAGACGGCTGTTTTCTGGATACTTGCAACATGATATAATAAATTAAAATTCATCTTATAATGTGGCTCTCGAGACAGAGACTGTTCTGCAAGTGACATCATGTCGGGCTAGTGACACCAATGTCATTAGTAATGTTTACATTCAGGACAGTATCCTTGGCTTGAACCTATGGGAAAATAGTCTAGAGTCCCACTGCCTGTGACCTATAAGAATGGCCTCCCATTGGGAGGAGGCTGGTAGATGGTGTCCCTTTAGGACACAATTCTGTTTCATCTATGTCTCTACTGTCTCAGTAAATAGTTTTGGATAAATTATGACATCATTTGAAATCACACAAACTAAAACTGCTGTGGGGGACACAAAGCTCAGAAGTCATCTCCTCTTGGCTCTCTTATCCTCCAGTTAATTAAAAAGAGCAAGCCTTAGTGAAGGGAAGTTCTGAAGGATGTTCTACAGGTCCCAAACATGTTCTTCACTCTCTCCAGCCTCTGGGCCATCAAATACATGACTCTTCTTGCATGAAAGAGACTCCCCCTCACTCTGGTAACCTCCTAGGTTTTGTTCAAGACCCCACTTACAATACATTCTCCATCTGATCTTGCAAAAAAGAAAATTGCTACAGTTCCTTGAGGATTTTTTCTGAGTCTATACTATCCATGTTCACAAGCTCAAAGACGAGGTTGGGAGAGCTTATTTCTGTACCTCCAGTAGTAGGATCTTCAGGAATGGAGGGAATATGTATAGTAGGTTAAAGCAGCCATCAGGGTGTTTTTTTTTTTTTTTTTTTTAACCTGTGGTAGGGCATGTGCTGCAGATTAGAACAGGAAGGTGGGCTGCTGGCAGCTGAGAATCCACTCCCCTACACAATATGTAACACGAATAAATAAATGGCCCAGAAACTGATATTGAGGTTTAAGCTTCAACCTGAATATCAGAAAAGCAAAGCAGCCAGTCACTGTCTTCTTACCTCTACCTCAGGCTGAATGGGTTGAATCCATCGCCACGAGCTCTCACCAAGCCTCAGACTGTAACCTTTGCTCAGTGTGGCGGGGGGAATGAATGCCTCTCCAAAACCTTGCTTCTGTCTTATATACTTCCCTAATGTTGGGATTAAAGGTGTGAGCTATAACTCTCTTTTAGACTGATTCACTCTTGTGTAGATCTGGGTGGCCTTGAACTCACGGAGATAGTCTATCTCTTAATCCTGAATCCAAGGATTAAAGGTGTGTACCACCACCTCCTACTTCTGGCTTCTGGGAGGGATTAAAGCTGTGTGATTAGCTTCTATAGCTTGGGGCTGACTTTACTTTCTGAATACTCAGGCAAGCTTTAATCATAATCATAATTATAAACAATAATATATCACCACACAATAAATAAATGTTAATTTTTTTAAAAAGTTGAAAGCCAGTCATGAACTGGAGTCCATCTTGGAGTACACAGTGAGGTAGAGGCCAGTCTGGATTATAAACAAGATCTTGTCTCAAAAACTGATTAAACGCTAGAAATCCTCTACAAACAAATGTAGTGCTGGGCATCTGTTTGGATGCCTCTGGGCAGCATTTAGAGGGGTCCTGAAGGATAAGTGGGGAGGCTTCATGAACAAACTATACCCATAGAAAGAACCTGAGTCCATGACCCCAATATACACACATACACACACACACCATCACCACCATCACCATGACCCCAATATACACACATGCACACACACACACACACCATCACCACCACCAGGGCCACTCACAAGCAAGGCCTTGAGTCCTTGGACGTCTCTGGGTTTAGGTTTTCATTTTATTTTAATTATTTATTTACTTTGTAACCTGGGCTGGTCTAGGAGTCCGTATATAGCTGGCCCTGAGCTCCTGTTCATCCTGCTGTCACCTTCCAAGTGCTGGGATTGCACACCCAGTCTGTTCTTTTTAGTTTTAGCTGTATAGCACCCAGCTGGAACTCTTAATGCTACTTACTGAAAGATGCGAGCAATTCAATGGGCTGGGATCCCTAGGGACATCTCCCAGGCCTCCAGTTCTCTGAAGGTCCTGGAGAAAGGAGATTCCCACGCTGTGGCTATTACCAAGTCGCCAGGCTCAACCTCTCAAAACTGTTTATAAAAACGCTCTAAGATACAAAATGCTCTAAGATCGCCTTATCATCTCTGCATGATCCAAGCGCTCATTTTACAAACCAGGAGTCCAAGAGGCTGGGAGTAGTACTCTCAGAAGTAGAGGGCTGGCTTAGCACGCTTAAGGCACTAGCAGGGCAAAACGAAAAAGTGAGAGAGAAGGAGAGAAAGAAAGAGAGGAGGAGAGGGGGGCGGAGAGAAAAAAGAGAGAGGGAGGGGGAGGAAAGGAGAGGAAGGGAGAAAGGGGACAGGGAGGAGGACCCGCAGCAGCTCCGGGGCGGGGCTAGCAGGCACGGGGCGGGGGCCAGCACGGTCACATGACTCTCGGCCCGGAAGCTCTTGAGTCGAAGTCACCACCTCGCGGATGACCCGGTTTGTAGCTGCTGGTTCAAGTGATCTCACCTGTCCAACGCTATGGCCTGGACCAAGTACCAGCTGTTCCTGGCCGGGCTCATGCTGGTCACCGGCTCCATCAACACGCTTTCAGCAAAGTGAGTCTGGGTCGGGCCGGGAGGGGCCTGCTGGGCCCATGGATGCTGGGCACCCTGCGCCCTGCCCTGTCACCCTCCCATCGGCTACTCTCCAGCCCCACCAGCCCTCCACATTACCGAGAGCTCAGTAGCGCTGGTGTGGACGAAGGGATGAGAGGCCGGGAGGATGCGGGCATCTGAAGCCCGCTCTGATTGGTGGTCACTTCCGTCTCCGAGCCTCAGTTTCCTCATCTCTGAGCCGAAGGGTTGGATCAGTTCCTCCCAGCGGCGCTCTCGGTGCTGCAGGCAGAGACTGGGCGCTCCCTGCTGGGGCTGGGGGCCTGCAGAGGACGAACTGGAGCTCCTGCAGTGGCTGAACTGAAGGAATGGGGAAGCCAGAAGGTGGCTACTGGTCGTTCATGGAGAAAGAGGGGTTAGACTACATCTTGATGCTTAGTTGGGACTCCTATGTAGCAGAGGCTTGGAGGCAGGAAAGAGAGAGAAAGGCCAGCTCCAAGTGGCTTGGTCACATCATCAAATGCCCAGCTGGACTTACCTCCTCCATCATCAGAGGGCACACCGACCTGAGGAGTGACTTGTTAAAAGTGACAGGATTGAAAAAAAGAAAGAAGTGGTGTGGTCAACCACGTGAGGCTGGGACACTCTGGCACTGCTTGCAGATGAGAACACCTGGCAGGTGCCAGTGAGGCGGGAAACACAAAGGCGGGTGGTAAAAACCAGTTCCAGAATGAAGCCACAAGGCTGACCCACAGTATCAGAGTATCTGTCTGAGAGAAATGTCCTTAGCCCCAACCAGAAGGTAGCTGACCACTTCAACTCTGGTGTGTGGGAGTAACAGTCTTCCGTAGGACGGTGCATCATGAAACTGGGGAGCCCAATATGACCTCCTTCCTCTATCATGGGCAGAAAGGCCTATCCTTTGTCTTGGTGGTTCTTTGACAACACTTCATCTGTACCTATCTCAAAGCAAGGCCTTTCTTCCTCTCTACACCATCTAAAATCCTCAGTGTGACCAGCACCTGTCCTTTGTCCAGTGTGCACATGGACAAGAGTGGACAATGGTCCTTTCTAAGTCCAGTTTCACTTCCTACTGGGTCCTGTTAGGCAAGAAGAGTTGGTGTGGTGACTCCAGTAAAAGGTTTCCTGACCTCCAGGGCTGTGCTCTGGGGTTCCTGGGCTTTCCGTTGGCCTCTGCGCATGCAGCTCGCTGTGAGCCTTGTGTAACCATTTCTGATTTACTTCTCAGGTTTCTTTTGTCTCACAAACTATCAAAGCTGTGAAATGCTTAGGAGAGAAGCAGTCACTTCAGCAGGTCACCATAAAGTACCCATAGTGTAGGACAAGAAGGCAGAAATGACCAAGAGAAGGTCCCTGTGCATGCATGCCAGGCACAATGGGCCCCCTCCCTCCCCCTAAAGGAGGGCACAATCTAAGGAACCTAGAAGGGGGCCTGTGCATTTTTTGGGCTTATCTCTGAGTGTCTTGTGATGAGATTCTCGCATCAGCCTAACATAGCTTCTAATGCTCAAAGTGGCTATTACCCTGTCAAGGCTGCTGTCCCCAGGGAGAATCCAAGTGGTCATTTACTGCTTAGATAAACCAAGCTGACTCAGTCATTCCTTTAAAAATCTCCAAACCGGTCAGGTAGGAAGCCAGGGGATCCTCTGTCCCAGGAAGCCCCACCCTTTGAGGCTGCCAGTCAGGAAGAAGGCACCCAGGTGAGAGGTTTAACCTTTGATCCTGTCCTTTGCCCTGTCTCCTTGTGTCCCCTTCCATTATACTCCCCCTTCACGTGCCCCTGACCCTCATCCTGAGATAGGACCCAGAGCTGGACTGTTAACAGTGTTCTGAAGCAAATAGTGAGAAGACACTCTGCGAAAAAGAAGTTTGGGGGAGTATACCATATACAAGTACACCGTGATGTAATGTGAACTACCATTTGAAAATGGTGTGGCTGGCCTGCGGTTTCCACTGGGTGCGGCCCCCTCGGCAGGAGGCACGGGGGAGGAGGGGAGTGTACAGTCAATACACAGGACCCAGGCCTACCAAGTTACAAGCTTGCCATCCTTGGACATGATCTCAGGGAGGGAAGTTGATGGATTCATCATCCCTAGATGGGAAACTGAAACGCAAAAGGTTCAGTTACACACAACTTCAACTCACCTCCCAAGTGATGTCTTCAGTCTCAGTCTGAGTGATGGTCCAACTCTAGAATCCATGGGTTTAACCCTCAGTTAGGAGCGGGGCTGGATACCTCACCATTCATTTTGGGAGACCAGTTGGTTATATATTTATTTAGCTTTTGACACAGGGTCTTACTATATAGCCCCTAGCTGGCATTGAATGCAGGACCCTCCTGCCTTCACCTCCCAAGTATTGGGTTTACAGACATCCACTACCATGATATTGTTATGAACAGAAATCACCCAGTTTGACCCTTACAGTTTACCCTCAGTTAGGAGCGGGGCTGGATACCTCACCATTCATTTTGGGAGACCAGTTGGTTATATATTTATTTAGCTTTTGACACAGGGTCTTACTATATAGCCCCTAGCTGGCATTGAATGCAGGACCCTCCTGCCTTCACCTCCCAAGTATTGGGTTTACAGACATCCACTACCATGATATTGTTATGAACAGAAATCACCCAGTTTGACCCTTACAGTTTACAAAGGAAGCCCCTAAATAAGTTGCTTTTTGTAACTTGGCTTACTGACGTCAGGAGTGGGTTGACACCCAGGCCTCAGGACTTTAGTTCCACCCCATACCAGTCTTTAGGACTGACTATACTGCCCCAAAGTCCTGGCTCCCTAGGCTTTCTTCTCTTATCTCCCTACAGTGTCTAGAAGGTGTGATTCTATAAATAGCATCTCCTACTCCCATCCTTACCCTCAGGGTACCCTCCTTATGGGACTAGACAGCAAGCCTCTACCTGGGTCAGGGAATTCTGTCAATCATCCCACTTGCTCAACTTAAGAGCCTGTGGCAGACGTGTAAGAGGAGCTCATTGCTGCCTTTCCCAGAGTCCCTGGGAAGATTGGCAGGCCCAGATGAGGAAGCGTCTGAGGGTATATGCTGCCCTCTTTGCAGGGACCACAGGTCCGCTCTCTTCTGCCCACTCAGCAGGTTTTAGAAGACCACAAAGCTCTATCACGTGCCCATAGAGAGAAAAGCCCTAACTGCTGCCTTGACTAAGGTCCCCTCCCTGGGAAGTGGCACTTCTCCTTTCAGTGGCTGTTTCCTCATCCTCTCACCAGCCAGTTCCGTTGACCAAATCCCTGAGACCAAGCCATTTATTTTTTACCTGATTCAGTCACCAGAGGAACCAAGGTCAAACAGATCCTTGAGCTCCCTGCTAAGCTCCCAAGGTAGCCCCATCCCAAGCTTCTGAGGGTTGAAGAGCCCACCCAGCCAGGGAGAGCATATGAGCCTGACTGTAGCACCTGTCTCCACCTGTGGACAAGAAACTTCTTGGCATCACCAGGCCTTTGTAAGAGAAAAAGCTCCCACTCAACTTTTGTTCTTGGCACTTTGCCCCTGCCCTTTGGGTTCTTTGAATGGCTTGACATTGTGGCTACTATGTTGCTACAGGACCAGCTTAAGAGAGCCGGTTCAGAGGGCAGAGCAGTGAGAGGGAAAGAACATGAAATTTAGAAGCTGTGTGATGAGAGGAAGCACTGGGTCTCTGTGAGCCTCAGTCTCCTCAGCTGTAAAATGGGTATGATAAGCTCTGCTCTGTTCCCCCCAAAACTATAGAAAGGTCTCCTCACCAACAGCAATGGGAGTGCTTGCCACCGGGAGGTTGGCCACCAGGTATCCCCTCATAATAGAGGGCCACCTACTCATGGGGAAGCTGTGGCCCTTCTGAAGACCCCTGGATGAGACAAAGAAGCTGTCTCACTAGCTTGACAAACAGTGCAATTCAGGAGGAAATGGTAGCAATTCTGCAGGAATCAGCGGTGACTGGGCATATCAGACATTTCTTCAGTCTCTGTCACCCCTGTGTGTACAGCTTCCAGAATGCTGAGCTTTGAGTATGAGTAAGGAAGGCCTACCGCAAGTGACTCACCACCCAGCATAATTACCCACCCCGCAGCCTGCCTGCTGACACTCAGGGAACCCTGAAAGGAGCTGGCCTCTGTCAGCAGAGGGTGCACCCTCTCTAGCCTCAGCAGGAACAGGCTGGAGTAAGAAGGCTGGGGAAAGTTGAGAGGGGTGAAAGCACAGAACTGGACACTAACATTCCCAATACCAGCCCTGTTGTGCATTGTTAATCCTATGGCCCATCTTGGACCAAGGGTTCATCTATCTGTCAAATAAGGGGGTTTGCAGGATAATGGCCAAGTTTCTTTTAGTTCTACATGTCATGGCTGTGAAACTTTGGAGACACCACCCAGAGAACCCTTCTAGCTTCCTCTGCCTCAGGCAGCAGAAAGTATCCAGATAATGAATGCCCCCCACCCCCAGGAACTTGTTAGCCAAAGCCCAATGAGACCATACTGACCCTACCCAAGGGAATGTGGTTCTGACTTCACATGGAACCGGAGGGGAAAGGGACAGGGAGGGTGTGTATTGAACACTTGCTGGAGGCCTGGTCTTACAGGGGTTGTATTATCTACTACTTTTGACACTTGGCCTGGGAACGTCTGGAACACATCCAGCCTGTGTGACCCAATGCTGAGCCTTCTGGCTGTTCTCTGTTTCTGATGGTGAACTGCAGTGGGGCTTGACCACAGATACGCATGTTGTCAGCTGGAAAACCCTGAACTTTTCACCCTGAGCCCGCATCACCCTCTGAAAATGAAGACCTTTGTGAAGCTTCACCAGACCGCCCATGCCTGGTACAAGCAGTGCTTGACGAATTGCATGTTAAAAAAACATATTTGTGATGGTGCACACCTTTAATCCCAACAGAGGCAGGTGGATCTGTGTGAGTTCAAGACCACCCTGATCTCCATAGCGAGTTTTCAGCCAGTCAGGGCTACATAGTGAGACCCATCGTCAAAGGAGGAAAATAAATGTTAGTGAGACTGGAGAGATGTGGTGAAGCACTGCCGGTCAGCCAAGTGTTATCTGACGGTAGGGGTCACAGCTGGCATCCTCAGGCACTTACTTTGAGGCTTGATTTTTGGATCCTGTCTGTGAAACACTCACCATGAGCCCATACCCCTACCTACTCTTGTCTCCTCCCAGGCCTGAAGAGATACACTGGACTGAGGCTGACACCTAGTCCTTTGGTTGGATAGGTTCTTAGATACAAAGAGATTCCATTTCTCCAGTGGGAAGCCAGCCAGCAATGCCTGTCTAGACAAACCAGGCTTACCTTGTAGAGAAAGCCTAGACAATTTTTAAGGAGAAAGGCTCAACTGGGCAGCCAGCCAGCTAACTCCCCAGAAGACAGGCCCATACTGTGCCTGTTGCACCATCAGGGGCCACCTCAGACCCATGGGAAGACAACATCATGGACACTGGGTTAGGGGTTAAAGCACCTATCACATGCCCAAGCTAGAGTCTGGAAGGCTCAGTCACTCAATAGAACCTCTTGGGCTGTGCTGTGATGGGCAGGGAGCAGTAGATGGAGTATGGAAGCTCCCGTGCTAAACTCATTCAGAACTCTGTGGGATCTGGATGAGCATTCGATGGGAGCGTAGATTGTGAACCCAAGCAATAGCCCAGGGTGCTGCTAAGTAATGGCCACACTGCTATATCCAAATCTAGAGGGTCTTTAGAGGGTCTTGGGTGTCAGTCTGTGATCTAAAGGGACAGCACCAGGATGAGTAGATGACGTCTATAACCACCATTTACCCCTCCACAAGGAAGCACTGGCCTCAGCTTGTGGTTGGCTGTCATAGGCTTGATGTCACTTCCCTTCTACCTCCTGGAGGAGCCCTGGCTTTCTCCCTTACTGGGTCAGTGGCTCTGTGCCCTCAGGGAAGCCTGAACCCTTCACTCAGCCTCACCATTTCCTCTTTATAGTTACCTCTCCTCGGCCTTCACAGAGGCTCTTTCAACCACAGCAAACATGAGTTCCAAACGGGCCTGCCTAGATGAAGCATGCATCTTGTCCGGGACCCCCACTCATACCCCATGTCCCATCCTGCCCGTGAGTGCAAGAGCCAGAACCAGTAGGAGATCAGGCCCCAGAAATGAGAGATGTTCTGTTATGTAGTAAGGGCTTTTAGTTCCTTTGGAGCTGAGGCTGGAACTAGCTATGTCCCATTCCCCTAGACTGTGCAGAACTCCAGACTTCTCCCCTGGAGCCAGTCATGTTAGAACTTCTCCTTTCAGTTGTCTTTTGGCCATTGCTCCTAAGAACCCTCCAGAAGCCCACCCCCTCCCATTCTTTGGGAACTCAGGCTTGTTAACTGGTAAGTGCGGAACATGGGTATGCTGCAATATGGCTGCCCTAGTGAGGCGTTCCAAGGAAGAGACCTTTCCAGAGAAGCCCTGGGTCTCGACCTTAGAGACGTCAGCTACCTGCTATGGGAACTACAGTGTGTATAAGCCTATGCTCATGGGAACAGCTAATGTGTATCAGCTAGAGTCAGGAGGCAACATGGCTGGTACAGTCAAGAGTTTGTCAGCTGACCTATGATGTCCAACATGAGGGAGGGGCCGCCATCTTGCCAGTCTCTTGCCTGGGCCATATCATTCACATGGCTTAGTCCTGGGCTCACAGGAGCACTTCCAGAAGTCAGCAGCCAGGAGGGTGGAGGATTAGAAAGGACTGGGGTAGTTATCCAGAAAAGAAAATTCACAAGGTCAGAGTGGCTCCAGGTGGCAAAGGGATCTCCAGTTAGAAAACGGATTAGTCTGGAGGCCATAGCAGCTCAACAGGAAGGAAAGTCAGAAGGAGCTTTTGTGCTTAGATGGCAACAATTCAGAATGATGGGTGTTGCTGCCTGAAGTGTGCTGGAAAAGTTCTAGGCTGGATGGGGACCATTTCCACTACTGGTCTCTGTCTGTGGTGGTACTCACTGGCTTTTGTACTCTATGGCAGGTGCTACATGCTTTAGGTATGTATTACAAGGGCCTTCTGGACTGTGAAGGATCCAGTGGTCATCTCCTCAGCCTGAATGCCTCTCTAGACAAGAGGCTTGACTGATAGGTTGGTGGGTGGGTGGGTTGGTTGGTTGGTTGGTAGGATGGTTGGTTGCTAGTTTGATTGATTGGTTGTTGGTTGGTTGGTTGGTTGGTTGGTTTGGTTGGCTGGTTTGTAGGTAGGTTGGTGGTGGGTCTCTATGCATAACCCAAGCTAGCCTCAAACTCACTGGGTAGCTCAAGCTGGCCTTGAGTTCACATCAGTCCACTTGGCTTGGCCACTTTAATGGTACGCTTACAGATGTGTGGCCCCATGTCCATATGACCAGAGACTCTTAACACTTTTCATGTACTGGTCCCTTTGACAGTCTGGTAGAAATCAAAGATTTCAAAAGAAGCCAAACAAGTTGAAATAAAGATATCAAATATTAGAGAGTAGATTTACTGCCAGGCTTGGTACATGCCTATAATCCTAGCACTCAAGCACCTGAGGCAAGAGGACTTCGAATTCAAGCCTGGATTATATAGTGAGAGCTTGTCTCAGGAAAAAGAAAAGGGGGAAAAAAATCACCTTGTTTTGTAATGTATATATTTAGTACACTCAATTTCAAGCAGTGGTTTTAATTTTATTTTGAGGAGTAATGGGTGTAATGCACTTCATATAAACAACACTAATGTAATAATAATACCTGATTTCTACAAGTTACAAGTCTATGTTTGCAAGTTGATAAAATACTGTCTTAAAACCCCTCACCATGGAGACAGGCTCCTCTGAAAAGGAGTGTCAACTGAGGCTGAGTGTGAATCTAGCCAGGTGGAGAATTCATTGTGCCTCCAGTCTGACAACCCTCTCTTTACTGCAGGTGGGCCGACAACTTCAGAGCTGAAGGCTGTGGAGGAAGCAAGGAGCACAACTTCGAACATCCCTTCCTCCAGGTACCAGCATATCTTCCTGGTATCTGCCAGGCTTCTTCTAGGCACCTCTGGGGCTGTTCTCTTTCCTGGCCTAGGGGTGAACCTCTCCTGGCTCCCCAAAAGCCATCTACCTATCTCCTCTCACAGAATAGGGTCAGAGTCCAAGAGTGCCCCAGGAAGGGGCACAGTCCTCCATGGGAGGTCTGCATGATCTTAATGAGTGGCCATGCTCTCACCACGCCCCATCTCGACAAATGGAAAGCACTAGCTCCAGTGACAAAAGTATGTTGTGCATTTCCCTTGAGCCCAGAACTCCATTGGGATAGGAGACATGGAAGATACCCCATTTCTGGACTGAGCGTTGGAAGGCTCAGATTCATCCCCAGTGTGTTAGCAGCAGGTATCAGACCTTCCATGAGTCTTTGAACCTAAGTCTGGATTGTAAAAGGTTGGCCTGATGGGTTTTTACACCATGCCACACACACCCCATAGGGTGTCCACTGAGATGTTCCGGGACCCCTGTGATAGACCCACAGCTACTCTGCTTTTGTTTGTTTGACATTTGGGGATTCTAGGATAAGCTCTTGTCTGAAGTGTGGTTATATTAAAACAAACAAAAAAACAGTATTGCTAAAGGTGGCCCTGAAGTCCTTTCCATGCTGAGTCCTCAAGTATTGTTCCTGCAGGCAGTGGGCATGTTCCTGGGAGAGTTTTCGTGCCTCGCTGCCTTCTACCTGCTCCAGTGCAGAGCCACAAGACAATCCGACTCCAGTGTAGAGCCGCATCAGACCTTCAACGCCCTACTCTTCTTGCCCCCAGCCCTGTGTGACATGACTGGAACCAGCCTCATGTACGTGGGTAAGTAAGTAACCTGGCCAGTGAGGCCATGTTTAAGAGGCTGCCAGTGAATCAGCGCCCCCACCCCATCCTACCCTCTTTCAGGCTTCACATGTGCACATCCAAGACTTAGTGAGCAAGTCATCTTGTCCCTACTCCCTGGGGATACCTTGGTGGCAGCCAGCCTTTGCCCTTAACAGCCATTGATCATGTCTTTCCTTTGCTAGCCCTGAACATGACCAGTGCCTCAAGCTTCCAGATGCTTCGGGGTGCAGTGATCATCTTCACAGGCCTGTTCTCAGTGGCCTTCCTCAACCGGAGGCTGGCACTAAGCCAGTGGGTGGGCATCCTGGCCACCATTGTGGGACTGGTGGTGGTTGGCCTCGCTGACCTCCTGAGCAAGCATGACAGTCAACACAAGCTCAGCGAAGTCATCACAGGTGAGGCCAGGCGGGAACCTGAGGCTGCTTCCCCTGTCCCCTCCTCTCTGGAAGCCTAGCAAAAAGTCATCCCACAGATTCATCCAAGCTCTGCCATCCGTGTGTCCTGGGTGGGGTCATATACCTGATGGGTACATGATGGGTAGAGTGTGAGGGAGACCAGAAGACTGTGACCATTGCAAGGAAGAGACAGACAAGCAGCATGAGGGAGCTGTCTGGACCCGTGGCTCATATTCACAAATACAAACTGCTATTTTGGAGAGGGACAGAAGGACCAGTTTCTGACACATGCCCAGCCCTATGCATCTCTCATCACAGTAGCCCAGACCCCCAACAGTACCCTCTGCAGCACGTTTTAAGATGAAGTGCCGGGAGGCAGAGGCAGGCGGATCTCTGTGAGTTCGAGGCCAGCCTGGTCTCCAGAGCGAGTGCCAGGATAGGCTCCAAAGCTACACAGAGAAACCCTGTCTCGAAAAACAAAACAACAACAACAACAAAAAAAAAAAAAAAAAAAAAAAAAAAAAAGATGAAGTGCCGACTCAGATTCACAATTAACCCTGAAGTGTTCTGTCTTGGGCCTGTTGCTTATGCAGTTCTCAGGCCAAGGCAGTTCTCTTGGGGCCTTCTGGAACCCCAGGCCAGCCTGCTGTCCTGCCCTCGGGCCAGGAAGACAGGACCCATATTCAACCCTGAAAAATCAGGAGCTGACTTGCCATTCTGTCCTTGGATCCTCCCGTCACCACCCCCAGCCCTAATTCCATGGTGCCCTGTTCACTCCAGCCTCTCTTCCTCAGGTGATTTGTTGATCATCATGGCCCAGATCATCGTTGCCATCCAGATGGTGCTAGAGGAGAAGTTTGTCTACAAACACAATGTCCACCCGCTCAGGGCAGTGGGCATTGAGGGTGCGTGTGGGCACAGGCCTGGGAGCCGTAGCTGGTGGGAAGGGTATGCTGGGGCAGCATGTGCTATGAAAACATAAAAGTAGAGCTCGGGGCAGGGCCTGGCAACCACTTGATACAGTGAGCCTCCATCCCCAGAGGGACATGGGCAAGGGGAGAGGAGACAGAGAAGGAAAATGAGCAAGACACATGCTCCTCTTAGAGGCAGTGACAGCAAGGAAGGGGCCAGACAGTACACTTGAGCTTAAACCATTCATACTCAGGCACCTCATTTGCTGAGCAGTTCTGAGTCTCTTAGGGCAGGAAAGGTGACCTTGGAGTCACAGCTTTCAACAGACAGGAGGAGGGGAGAGGGACTTCCTGACAGGGCGATGGCCTGAGTTGCCAGTTGTGAGTTTGGAAACCAGTGAGTTGTCCTTTGAGTGGGATTTAACATCAAGGCGAAGGAACGTATCCCAGGAGTGGACCACAGGAACCTAGCAAAAACAGTGGTTCTGAGATGAGAGACTGCCTACCTGTGGGCATGCTGGGACGCCCCAGGCAGGGTGGAGAAAGTGATGAGCATCCTTGCTTCCTACAGGCTTCTTTGGCTTTGTGACCCTCTCGCTGCTCCTCGTGCCCATGTACTACATCCCAGCTGACTCCTTTAGTGGGAACCCTCGTGGGATGCTGGAGGATGCACTGGATGCCTTCTGCCAGGTGGGCCGACAGCCCCTGATTGCCCTGGCTCTGCTGGGCAACATCAGCAGCATTGCCTTCTTCAACTTTGCGGGGATCAGTGTCACCAAGGAACTGAGTGCCACCACCCGCATGGTGCTAGACAGCTTACGCACCGTGGTCATCTGGGCCTTGAGCCTTGCACTGGGCTGGGAGACCTTCCACCCACTGCAGATCCTTGGTTTCTTCATCCTCCTCATGGGCACTGCCCTCTACAATGGACTGCACCATCCACTGCTAGCCTGCCTGTCCAGGAGCTGGCATCCCCCAACCCAAGAGGGTGAGCAAGAGAGACTGTTGGGTGACAGCCGGACTCCTATCAATGATGCCAGCTAAGCCCATGGTGGGGGTCTCTGCTGCTACCAGATGACTGAGGCCATGCAGACTGGTGGGCTATGAGTGCCCTGTCCCCAAGGCCTCACCCCACCCCTCCCTATTGACCCCTTTGGGCAACTGCTGCCAGAGAGGATGGCAGAACACCAGGTCTTCTCTTATTCCTGAAGCCTATAATGTTGGGACACAGCCTCCACAGACCTGGGTATGGCATCCACTCTCAGCCCTCCGAGTTCTTCCTGCAAAAATGTGAACTTGAATGGCAGGAATTTATAACCCTAATATTTCTGTGTAATACACTAACTTGTTACAGTAGATTATCTAGCTTATGAATCATAAGCTACAAAGAATTCAGTGAGAAGGTTCAAATCAGAGCTAGAGATGTATTCTCCAAGTTTAAGCCTGTCTGGAGACCTAGGTTCCAGTTCAGACTTGACTGCAGACTCCGTGTGTGCACCAGGTCTGTCCATTCTGGAGCACAGGTGAACATGGTATGGTTTCGGTGCCTTGCAGCCCCAGCATTCTGTGGGCCTCTGGTTGTCACTAGCATTAGAAAAGAGGAGCAGTATCTCACCATGGTGGGTTTTGGGTTTTTGTTTTGTTTTGTTTTTTGCCACTCTGCAGCCCTGGCTGTCCTGAAACTCATGATGTAGACCAGGCTGGCCTGAAACTCATGATGTAGACTAGGCTGGCCTCAGACTCACAGAGACCCACCTGTCTCTGCTTCCTCAGTTCTGGAATTAAAGGTGTGTGTCACTATGCCCAGCACCTAAATGTTTTGATGCTCTGTTCTTCATACTTCAAGGCATCTCTTCTTGGGAAAGACTACAGGGGGGTTTCAGGCAGCCCTTGGAAATCACTTCATGAGCCCATTTTGTTTTGTTTGAAGCAAGGTCTTCTGTAGCATTCAACTTCCTTTATAGCCCCGAGCTGGCTTCAAACTCAGTCCTCCTGCCTCAGCCTCTCAAGTGCTGAAATGACAGGCATATGCCACCATGCCTGGAGAGCTTCCATTTTAAGGTAAGGAGACTGAATTTCATAACTTGTTCAACAAGAGGGATCTGTCTCTAGCTGTGAGCGTGGGCCAAAGACCTGGGAGAGCCCTGGTCTCAGCAGCCACATGGCTCTGTGTTAGTGAGACCTGGAGCATCTGTGGCTCACAGCCCCACTCCCAGCAGTCTGGGCCCAGAGTACCCACCAGGATGACAGACTTCCCAGGATTCTTCCTTATGGAATAGTTTGGCATTCCCAGCATTGGGTTAAATGCTCAGTCCTCACACAGGTACAGAGGGAAAGGCACTCCCAAAAGGCTAAAGTGATATATATACACATAGAGCCAGTATCCCAGCCAGCCAGGTTTGTCTGGTTTGAAACCTGTGGCCCACTACCACATGGGTCTCTGTGGGTCTTCGGTGGATTTCTATGACTGGGCTAAATGCCTAACATAGTGTTACCTGCAGGTACTCCCACCCTTAATAGAAGAAATGCAGCCCTTAATCCCAGCATTGCTCATGGGAATGGTTGAGTGGCAGCCCAATAATAAACAAAACCCTAAGACCTTTCTTAAAGAGATTGTGGGCAGAAGAGGCCTTTGACAAACAAGGCCCTCAGTGTATAGTTAATTCCGACATTCTCATGGTATGTCAAGGAAGGAACTCTCTGTTCCATCAGCCCTGAGTCCCAGGAACCCAAGCTTCTCTAGACTATACTGTGTGACCCAGGGAGAAGTAGATGAGGACTCTGTGCCCACTTATTCAAGGAGGCAGAGACAGTGTGGCAGCTGTCCTGAACAAAAACAAACGCTGGGGCCCTACCATGTTGCTTTTGAGTTTATTTTTTTAAAAAATGGAAAAGGTCAATATTGAACCTTTTTTTAATGAAAGAGAAACGGCATAAGAGAGCCCAAGTGTAGCATCTAGAATGAATGTTGAGTGTCAGAAGCACAAACATCATTTACTCCTTCCGAGGAAGACAGTAGAGCCCAGGGCCAGGGAGATGGCTCAGCAGGGAAAAGCACTTGCCTTGAAAACCTGGTGGCCTTAGTTCAACCCCAGAACCCTCAGTGGAAGGAGCAAGCTGACTCCCAAATGTCCTCTGACCTCCACGTGCACGCTGTCAACATTCACATGCAGATCATACATGTGTAATAATAATTGTAAAAACCCTGAAGGACACTAATGCCCAGAATGGGAAGGACTTCCCGGAGGTCACAGCCTATTACAATGCCAGGTGCCCTGGTTCGTTGCCCATCCCATTGTGCCACAGATGGGTAGACCAGAGTTGGTAGCCAGAATCTCACCTGCCCTGGACTGCCCAACCTGTGTTAAGCAGGCATGTGCCACTACGCCCACCTGCCAACATCCTCTTAAAACCCAAGATCAGCAGGAGACTCTGTTAAGTCTTAGAAATTTGGATTGCCCACTTTTGGGGGTTATGGTAAAACAGGATTTCTCTGTGTAGCCTGGGTGTCCTGGAGCTCGGTGTGTCGACCAGGCTGGCCTCGAACTCAGAGATCCGCCTGCCTCTGCCTCCCGAGTGCTGGGACACTAAACCCTTTTTTAGACATGGGGGAACGTGGTTCTTGTGAGTGCTGCCATGGCTCCCCTGACCTTAGTGAGAGCAAATGGAGACCTGGGTTTGGCAGCAGTGGCCTATACAGTCCATACTTCATGTTTAACATCCTATCTTAATCAAGAGTCAGTGTGAGTATAGCATTGGGCTCCATTCTGTACTACTGTCATTTATGACTTACATGATGTCATTTGCTGCAAGATAAAACTGGTAGCCCAGAAATCAGGACACGTGGCCTTTTGTAGTTTTATGTGCCCCTTGCTCCCCACAGGTGCACCCATCTGAAGGGCTCGAGAAAGGCTGCCACAAGTCTGGAGAAGCTTGTGAGGTTGGTCTGCATCTTGGGCATTCTCAGAGTTAAGAATTCGTTTATGGCCTCAGGTTCATCAGAACACTCACCACTGCACCTCTATGTAAGCACTGCAAGGAGCTGCAGCATGGACTGCAGTGTAATTAGCTGCCTTCTGTGGGCACTTCCTCTTTGTGCTTCCAAATCATTTTTCAGTGCTCTCCCAGGATCCAAAGCAAATGTCCCCTTCCACCTGGCATCACAGAGGGAGATATGTGGCAGTCAAGTTTAAAGTGGTTTTCCTCCAGAAGTGATAGAGAAAGAAGCAGTGGTTGTCGGTGGTAGAAAGGGCCGAGGACCAGAACACAGTTTGCCTCCACAACCTGCTGCAGGAGGCAGGGGAACATTCCTTTAGAAAGTGTATGCTTCGTATTCTTCATCTTCAGCACATTTGGCAGCACCTCCACTTTGGGATCATTCGAACCACATAGGCAGAATCAACTTTAGTGAACCTTATCTACTTTTTAAATGCGTGTGAATGTGTGTGCGCGCATGTCCAAGTGCATGTGTGGAAGCAGATGTATGTGAACATGTATGCATATGCATGTAGAAGCCACGAGACAGCTTCAAGGAGACACTGTTCCCAGCTTACTGTACCGTAGTACTAGAGCAAGGGCTGTGGGCTCCATTACCAGAAAAGAAAGGCATAGCCCAAGATAGAAGGAAAGGCAGCTTCCTAGTCAGTTACTTCTCCCAGTGATGAAACAAGAGTTACTATCTTACTGTGCAACATCGAAACTATCATTTATGGCAGGCAAGTGAATCTCCAAAGTCATGGAGCTAGTGAACAGGAAGCTAGAATCCAAGCTTATTAAAAGCTTATACATGCCCTTAAGCTGACCACAGTCAAGGTGGGGATTGTGTGTTCTGATCATGAAAATGACCCTAAAATATGTGTGTGCGTGTGTGTGTGTGTGTGTGTGTGTGTGTGTGTGTGTGTGTGTGTGTTGGAAATTAAACCCAGAGGCATCATGCTTGCTAAGCTAGCCCTCTATCAATGATCTATATCCCCAGCTCTGTTTTTACTTTTGTTCTTGAGTCTTCCTCAGTTGTCTAGACCAGTCTTGGGTCCTGTAGCCCAGGTAGTCCTTGAACTTTTGGTCTTCCTCAGCCTCCCAAGTAGATGGGATGACAGGTCACAACCACCGTGCCTATCACTATTGACATTTTTCAAACCAGACTTGAGCCCCCTGGGTGTGGTGACACCTCAATCCCATAGTTCCTTGAGTTAGATTGTCACTGCTCTCTTTCTCCCTCCTTCCCTCCCTCCCTCCCCAGTAACTTCTCACTGTATTGCTCAAACCAGATTGTATCTTTTCCAATTAACACGAGTAATGTGGTGGTTCCAAAGTCCCAGGTCACCATGTTGATGCCAAATCAGCAAAGCATGTTATAGGCTACAATCCCTGGGCCTGAATGATCTTCCTGTCTAGAGTAGCTGGGACTTTAGATATGTGAAATTGCACCCACTTCTCTCTTCAGTAAAGAAAAAATAAAACCACCATAACAAGCAGTAGTGTCCTTTCCAGTGGTGACGACCTCCCTACGGGAACATGCCTCTGGAAAAGGATCTCCTTCATCCCTCTCCAGAAGAGGAAAAGCGGAAACACAAGAAAAAGCGCCTGGTACAGAGCCCCAGTTCCTACTTTATGGATGTGAAGTGCCCAGGATGCTATAAAATCACCACAGTCTTTAGCCATGCACAAACGGTAGTCTTGTGTGTTAGCTGCTCCACTGTCCTCTGTCAGCCCACAGGCAGAAAAGCAAGGCTGACAGAAGGATGCTCCTTTAGGAGGAAGCAGCACTAAAAAGCACCTGATTCAAGATGAGTGGGAACCATCCCAATAAACACATTTTGGATTAAAAGAAGCAGCAGCAGTGTGGTGACATCACTAGGTGTGGGGTTCAAATCCTGCCTCAGCTGCTTTTCCTATGTGCCTTAAGTCTTGGCTGAAGGAGTCTGTCTCAGACATTATGGCACAACCAACTAATTTCCCCCTTTCTCCTACGCTGAACTCCCCAAGAGTTCTGAGAGTTCCTATGATCTATAATTTACTACTTTTGTTCCATTCAACTGGTCTAGAGCTCAAAGATGACTAGTGTTCACCTTGACATCTTCAGCCTACTTTGCTTCCATTTAGTTTATTCAAAAAAAAAAATCAGGGTCTGGAGAGATGGCTCAGTAGATAAACATACATGGTATCTCACAGTTTATAATGGGGTCTGATGCCATGTTCTGGAGTAGACAGAGCACTCATATACATAAAGCACAGAAATAAATCTTTAAAAAACCATCGGTAGTTCAATTGGTTCAAAAACCAAAATATATAAAAAATGTATACATTAATAAACACCCCTCCTTCTACCTTAAGCCACTCACTGCTGCTTCAGAGACTGTTAGTTTCATCAATTTCTTAGGAATCTAGATTCTGTCTTCCACCAGCTTTCTACTTCTAGCTTAATAAAGGGCTATCTGTCTAAAGCAGAGTTCATAAGTGAAATTTTCTCTGTCTAATTAACAGTTGCTAAGGATGCGGATTTCTTCAGTCCATGTTGAACTAGATAACTGGAGGTGGAAGGTGGGATCATCTTTCTGTGATTTGACCATACCTTAAAAACTTAGAACCCTCCTTTTCTCTTTTTTATAGTAAATATAAAATTTTGATGGCATTAAGAGCATACATGTGATACAACCACAACTGTCATCAGTCTATAAGGCTGCTTTCACTTCCCAATTGGAAACTCTGTCCCCACTCAACAATAACCCCATTATCCACCCTCCCAGCTCCTGGAAACCACCATTCTACTTTCTCTCAATGAATTCAACCACTCTCATACCTACC
The DNA here is from genome assembly GCF_003668045.3 of Cricetulus griseus. Lineage (NCBI taxonomy): Eukaryota > Metazoa > Chordata > Mammalia > Rodentia > Cricetidae > Cricetulus > Cricetulus griseus. Next base: position 13,687,306 of record NC_048600.1, on the reverse strand, counting down.
TCATGTCAGTGGAATCATAGACCAGTGATCTTTTTGTGACTAGCTTATGTCACTTAGCATAGTGATTTCAAGGTTCATCCATGCAGCTTATGTCAGAAATTCTTCCCTTTTTAAAGGTGAATAACACCATTGTATATTCATTTTCTCTATTCATTTGCTGATGGACACTCAGGTACTTTCCACTGATTGGTCATTGTGAGTAAAACTGCTATGAATGAATGAATATATATATATATATGTATGTATGTATGTATGTATGTATGTATGTATTCCTACTTCTGGTTCCTTTAGATATATAACATGGACCTCTAAGTCATATAGTAATTCTTTGTTTTGTTTTTTGTTTGTTTGTTTGTTTGTTTGTTTGTTTTTCAAGACAGGGTTTCTCTGTGGCTTTGGAGTCTGTCCTGGAACTAGCTCTAGTAGACCAGGCTGGTCTCAAATTCACAGACATCCGCCTGTCTCTGCCTCCTGAGTGCTGGGACTAAAGGTGTATGCCACCACCGCCCAGCATCATATAGTAATTCTATGTTTAAATTATGTGTTTGTAGGTAGCATACTGAGGATTGAACACAGAACCTTGTATATGAGGCAAGTGCTTTAACATGAGCTATGTCAGCCTTTGTTTGTTTGGTTTTTTGTTTGTTTGAGACAAATTTTACTACATAGGATGACTAGCCTAGAACTCACTAAGCTAGGCTGCCCTGAACTTAGAGCAAACCTCTTGCCTCTACCTCCCAAATGCTGGAATTAAGATCCACAGATGAAGTCAGGGCACCTATGGCCCCATCTCCCAAAGCCCCCACCCCTGAGCACTGCTGCACTTGGGACCAAGCTTCTGTAGGACATTTCAGGTTCCAGCCATGACACATTTCCATAGCAGCTGCACCATTTTACACCACCCACCCCAGTGTTGCAGAAGGGTTCTGTGAAACCACTGATTATATAAGGAGATTCTTGATTAGAGTACACGTTCATGGTAGAGCATTTAGAAAACTCAAAAAAGCAAAATGACGAAATTGAAATCCTCTTTATTCTAATTGCAGAGATATGACCCGAATTCATATTACTCCCAGGAGAAAGGGAAAAGCTGTTTTTTTTTTTTTTCTCTGACAGTTCTGTCATGGTGTTCAATAGTATAGTCCAGGAACAGTGCTGGCTCGTGCCCTGCCTGGACCTTGTCCTCAGATCCCATCGTCCTGGCTGTCCCCTCGACCCTAGAAAAGTTCACGGTGTTAACCTGGCCTCTGAATCCTATTTGCTGGTTGCTCTCGGGAGGGTCCCTCCCGGGAGCTGTGTGGAGTGTCACATTTTTGGGCGGTCTGTTTCTCCATTCTCAAAGCCACACCAACGTTGATACGAAAGCGTAAAACGTTTGAGGGAATGAATTCTAAAAACTCACCACCTACATCAGACTGAGTTGTCCTTTTGCCCAGAGGGCACCAGAGCAAGCTAGTCGGGTCAGTCAAAGATCAACACGCAAAATGTGAGAAAGCCCCGCCTTCCTTAGCTTCTCCAAGTGCCCATTGGCTGACTCTGCGGCCAGACCCTCATTCTCACTGGTCCTTGTGGCTGTCGCTCCACGGTGGCGTTCCAGAGCCAGCCACTGAGAGTCACGGAATTGGGGATTTAAAAAATGCGGTAGGCGGGGTGGGTTTTTTTCAAACTGATGGCGGCCGAGCTCCTGCGGCTCTGACACGCTCAGTCACCTCGCTCTCTCGTCGGGCTTAGCGGAGGCGGCGGAGCTTGGACCCACTCGCGGCCAACCATGGGCCCGCGCCGCAAGCCGAGGACCCCGAGAAGGCGCCCCTCCAGCCCGGTCCCCGGACCCTCGCGACGCAGCTCCCGTCCAGGTAAGCGGGCCTGCCGGAACCTCAGCTCTGAGGGTGCTGGGGACGGCCGGCTTGAAGAGGGTTCCGAACCCGGGAAACCACAGGCCTAAGGGTAAGGGTGCTGAGAACACAGCTCAGGCCTTCTGGAAGAGCGACAAGCGCTGTTTAACTGTTGAGCAAGCTTTCCAAGCCCAACATTTTATTATTTTACTAGCATACTTGGTCTCCCCAGCCTAGTTCAAATCACTGGCGTTTCTTCTGTCCTCCCTTGACTCACAGTTGAGAGTTCTGTCCACGGCCATTTGGGCTGGAGGCATGGGGCAGACGTGATGCTGGGGGAAGCTGAGAGTTCTGGATCTGGATCTGGAGGCAGCAGGAAGTAATGATGACACACTGGAGCTTCTGAGACCTCAAAGCCCACCCCTAGTGGCATGCCTCGTCCAACAACGCCACATGTCCAACTAGTGCCACTCCCTATGGGCCTGTGGGGCCATTTTTTCAGACCAGCACATTATTATTTACATGTGTTCATGTTTGCCTGCATTTGTGTGTTTATGTGTGTGTACACGTGTGCACGCACACCAAACCTAGAACCTCTGCAAGAACAACAAATACTCTTAACCAATGAGCCATCTCTCCAGCTCCAATTTTTATTTCTAATCATATGTATATGCACCGTAGTACAGGTGCCCAAGTCATTAGTGCCCCCTGGACCTAAAGTATAGGCAGTATGAGCCACCTGATGTAGGCGCTAGGAGCCAAACTTGACTCCTCCTTAACAATGATACACACTCTGACCACTGAACCATCTCTAGCTAGGCCTTAATTCATTTGGCATTCTTGTTTTCTACTAGATATGTTTGCCTCTGGTGCTTTTAGTTGTTTTATGTTTTGTTTTGTTTTGAAGGCGGGTTTCTCTGTGTAGCCCTGGCTGTCCAGGAACTCACTCTGGAGACCAGGCTGGCCTCGAACTCACAGAGATCCTCCTGTCTCTGCCTCCCGAGTGCTGGGACTAAAGGCGTGCGCCACCACCACCTGGCTCTTTTAGGTTTTTAAAAGTAAATTTTTATATTATTCATCTTAAATAGTCTAATATCAGTTAAGTTTCCTCTTCAACATTAGGGTTAGATGTATTTTTTCTTTGTGTTTCAGGGGTTTGAACCTGTGGCTTTGTGCATGTTGATCAAGCACTTTACTGCAGAGCTGCATCTCTAGAGCAGAGGGTTTTTTTTAAGTTTGGTATTTTTATTTTCTAGTGAGAATTTGAATTTTTACCAAAGGCTGTGGCTTCACAGCCCGCATTCCTAGCATTAGCACTGAATTATGCCACTTCTAAGGTCCCAACTTGGCCTCTAATGAGCACTAGCCAACTATCTTTACTTCCCTGGGCCCAAGACAAGCAAGATAAGAGATCCGTACTAGGTAGTATCTCATTCCCTCCAGCTGTTACAAAGAAAGAAAGGACCTAAAAACTGAATAACGAACTTGGAACATCTAGGTGGGAATGGGAAAGATATGAAATGCATGGGACCCAACAGGAAGGATCTGTTAGGAAGGAACTGGGATTTGAGAAAGGCTTCATGGAGTTAACACTCCAACCCAAAGGCCCAGACTGCACTCACTCTCTTAGTAAGCCTGTGGTGAGCACCTGTGTGTCTTTTCACACTCAGTGTGTGGCAAGCACTCGTGTGCTCTTGCTGACTCCACCAACTAGAAAAAAGAGAATCCCTGCTCTGTGGAGTATAGTGGCAAGGTTTGTCTTCAGCTGGGCCACAAGGTACCACTTATTTCCACAGCACTTCCCTTATGACCTAACTCTCCTCAGGTAAGAGGCGGAAATTTCTGTGGCTTAAGGAGATAAAGAAACTGCAGAGGAGCACCGACCTCCTGCTAAGGAAGCTTCCTTTCAGCCGAGTTGTGAGTTCTGGGGACACCCTCACTCTGCCTTGGACCACCTTTGCTTTAAGCCTCCCACATATGGGAGATTTCTGCTTCTTGCTGATGTGGATAAAGGTTGCTTCTAACCCTCTGGGGCGCTGCACATCCTCGGTTTTTCTGTTGCTGATTTCTCATTACTGTAGTAGAGCCCTCTCACCCAGTTTCCCTCCATACCCTGGAGATTGCCTTTTCTTCTCTCCACCCATAAGCTATGCCAGTTAAAGCTCCCAGGAGTCCGCACCTACCCTGAGCCAGGCCCTTAGATCAAGGGCAGCACATAATGGTGGAAGTGAGGATGCTTAGAGATACTTGGAGAAAGACCATCTACTCTTTGATCACTCTGCTATTCTCAGCTCATCCCCACCCTGCTCCTCCACAGGTAAGAGAAATATGTGGGAAATTCACTCGAGGTGTGGACCTATGTTGGCAAGCCCAAGCCTTGTTGGCCCTTCAAGAGGTAAGAAGGAGTAGGTATTGGTAAAGGCTAAAAGGGGGAAGAGCATCCCAGAATTCCACAGGACGGCATAAGGGGTGGGTACCACAGACTGTTCCTGGCCTCCTGAAAAGAGTAGCCAATGGGCAATACCTGACAATTTGGGAGGGTCTGATGGGTGGCCATTGGGTTCACCCCATTCTTTACTTCAGTCCTTTGAGTCAGTATGTCTCCAAGAAAAAACAGTCCAGGTCCTTCATCCATGTCAGTCTTTGTGTCCCAGGCAGCAGAAGCATTTCTAGTTCACCTCTTTGAGGATGCCTATCTCCTCACCTTACATGCCGGCAGAGTCACTATCTTCCCCAAGGACATACAGCTCACCAGGAGGATCCGAGGCATTGAGGGAGGACTTGGCTGAGCTGGCAGTGTGCTGTGTGTCCGTAAGTCTTTCCTGCTCGAAGTGAGTGCTGCTTGTTGCTGGGAGTGGATATTGGTCTGAAGGGGAGAGTGTCATGCATCCTTGGTCCCTTGCCAACACACCTATTTGTTCCCTAATTAAGGTCTGGCCTTTCCCAACTGCTTGGGAGGCATGTGTCATGGTTCGTGTCTTTTTGTACAATGTTAAAATAAAAGCTGGATGTAGTGAGTGGTTCATGCTTGTAACCCCAGTACTTGGGAAGCCAAAGCAGGAGGATAAGGATTTCAAGAACATGTGAGCATCTCACTCACTCAAGTGCCAGGCAGGATGCAGCTGGCACTGCATAGTGAGAGCCTTCTTCAAAAAGAAGGGGAGATATGAGCTGTGCTCCATATAGCTGGTAGTACGTCTTGCCATTTACAAGGACTGGGTTCCCCCCCCCCCTTTTTTTTTGTGTGTGTGTGGTTTTGGTCTTTGGTTTTTGTTGTTGTTGTTGTTGTTTTCTTTTCAAGACAGGGTTTTCTCTGTGTTGCTTTGGCTGTCCTGGCACTCACTCTGTAGACCAGGCTGGCCTCGAACTCACCGAGATTCACCTGCCTCTGCCTCCCGAATGCTAGAATTAAAGGTATGCACCACTATGCTTGCCCTCAAATTCCATAATTTTAAAGAAAATTTTTCTTTTAAAAATGCCTTGTTAATAAATAAATAAATAAATAAATAAATAAATAGAAATGCCTTGTTAGGCTGGGCATTGGTAGCGCATGCCTTTAATCCCAGCACTCAGGAGGCAGAGACAGGCTCTGTGAGTTCAAGGCCAGTCTGGTCTACAGAGCAAATTCTAAGACAACCTCCAAAGCAATACAGTGAAACCCTGTCTCAAAAAACAGGGGCTGGAGAGATGGCTCAGAGGTTAAGAGCACTGACTGCTCTTCCAGAGGTCCTGAGTTCAATTCCCAGCAACCACATGGTGGCTCACAACCATCTGTTATGATATCTGGTACCCTCTTCTGGTGTGCAGATATACATGGAAGCAGAATGTTGTATACATAATAAATAAATAAAATCTTAAAAAAGAAAAAATACAAACACCCCTTTAAAAAAAAAACAAAAACAAAACAAACAAAAAAATGCCTTGTTAGCCAAGCATGGTGGTACATGCCTTTAATCCTAGCACTTAAGAGGCAGAGGCAGGAGGATCTCTATGAGTTTGAGACCAGTCTGGTCTACAAACCGAAATACAGGACAGCCAGGACTGTTACACAGAGAAACCTTGTCTTCAGGGAAAAGAAAAAAAAGTCTTGTTAGTAAATGTGATTCCTAAATTTCAGAGCCTACACGTGGGACCTTCTGGAGCCACAGTGAGCCCAGTGGTGTCTGAGGAGCTGCCTGGACTCAGCTGGTTTTGAACAACATGTACTTGTTGCCCTTTAAACTTTCTTTCTGAAGAAAAGACTGTAGCTTTTCTCTGTGACAGAGAGGAAAGAAAGGACCATCTGCATATGCCCATGGACATGAGTGTTTGCAGACCACAGGTCAACTTTGGGGTGTGAACAGCTCAACCATATAACTGTTTAAGGGTTTTGGACACACGAGATCTGCCGTGTTAGGAGGGGATGTTGTTATGTTAGTCTTTCTGGTCTATGTACATCTTTTACCATATGTTTATTTGTACTTTCATTTAAAATATAAGGGAGGAAAATCTGGGTGAAATGTTTGAATCTGTTGTATGGAGAGCCCTGGCAGTTCCTTGTTAGTGCCTGTCAACAAACATGCAGCTTTTCAAAACCAAACTAGAATTGATTACAAATCTTCCTTCCCTTCCATGCTAGGGCTTGAATCCAAAGCTTTGTACAGGCTAAGTGTGGACTATACTGTTGAGCCATATCCATAGCCTGAAATGAACAGTCTTTCTAATTCCTACCAGTAAATGCCTATCAATATCATCCAGAAAGCCTGTCATAGAACTGGACATTTTATTCTAAGCTGTAAATCATATAAAATGTATCCTATCAGTCTGGAGTGTTAAAATGTGTTTTCAGTATTTTTACAGGAGTTTCTTTTTAGCTTATTTGGGGAGATGTAATAAAAAATTTCTTAATGAAAAATTAAAGTTACTGTCCTAGGTGTTACAAGCCTTTTTAGTAAATATTGAGCTCGTTTTTTACACCATTTGAAACAGCCAAAATGTAAACAAGAGATGTGAGTGGTTCGGATTTGCCACCGATGAGGTGAACACACACAAAATTTGCTCTTTTGTTGGCAGTAAAAGAAATGTAAGAGGTTTCCAGAAAAATAGGCCACAATGCTCTTGGACTTGAGGTGAAAACAGCTGTGAGCACTAAACAGTCTGTGCTATTGATGGAGACATGTCAGCTGATTGAACTGGAGTTCCAGGTTTTGCTATTTAATAAACTTTACCCTTTGCAAGCATTTGCCATTTGGTCAGATATATGCAAACAGTCAAATAAAGCTTATCTGTGGGGTTTCTAGTCTTCTTCCAAGTGCCAGGTGGAATGAAGTATTCCCAGCACTGCAGTGTTTGTATGAGAATAAGTGATTTACATCCTGGTAACTAATGGAATGAAATGTTAAAATTTACTATACATTTTAAGAAGGCCATCTTCCCAGAGCAGGAATACAAGTGTGTGCTGACATACCTGGCATTTTAATGTGGATCCTGGGGACTAAACCCAGGCCCTGTGGTTACAAGGTGGACACCTCAGCAACCAACCCATCCCCAAGTGTTGTTGAGTTTTCGCATTTTACCTCTGTTACAATTTGGTCTGGAAGGTTCCCTGCTGCCCATGTGTTTGGGCTCTTTAACCTTGAGAGGCATGGCTGGGGAAGTAGCTATAGGCCTCGAGGGCTCTAGTTTGGCCTTGCTTCCTGGGTGGGGACCACACCAGAGAGTTGCTCCAGTCCCTCTGCCTTCCCCTACCCTGATGGATGTTATCCCATGAACCAAGGGCCAAAATAAGCCCCTCCTCCCACAAAGTGCTTCTGTTAGGTGTGTGGTCACAGAGCAAACTCCTGCTATGTGTATTTGCCACCCACCTGTCTGATCCTTGCCTTTCCCGACTAGGTGATTGCATCACTCTATCCTTTCCCTTCCACTGACTTAATTTCTGCTTTCATGTTTTTAACACCCAAGGCCTTTTTCTTTTTAAATGTTTCTTTTTTATGCAAAATGCCAGTCAGCATTCACTCAAACCGAAACCACTACAGCTATTTAAATCGGAGGTATTGTCGAGGCGACTAATAACTAATAATCAGAAAGATGGAAGGCGACAAGGGAAGGTCAGGGAGCTGCTGGTGTCCCAAACCCACCCTCACAGCTGCCGCGCTGCCTCCTCACACTGAGCAGAGCACCACGCTTGGCGGCCGGCCGTGGTGGCAGCAGTGGCTGTGACTGCCAAAAGCCCTAGTAAAATAGGAGAAGATGTCTATTTTTCCTCCTACCTCCCAGGCCCCACAAGCACCTCCCATTGGCAGAACCTAACCAGAAGCAGCCACAAGGGAGTCTGGTAATGTACCTAATCATCTTCTAGCCTCTTTTGTTAGAACTTCAAAGAGAAGAATAGGAACTCAAGCCAATAGAATAAGCAATGCTTTTTTAAATTTGTTATAATTTTCTGTTAGCTGGTTTTTGTTTTTGCTGTGTAATAACTGCTCCAAATTAGTTTCCCCTCTTTCTAGTTGTTCTAGTTCCTCTACGGTTCTCCTTGGTAGCTAATGGTATATGCTTGAGGGCAGAGACAAAAGCTCACTGAGAATTGGTTCTGAGCATGTGGCTGGGAATAATAGCTGCATCTGAGTTTTCCTGAAGGATGCTCCGGTGAACATGACAGAGAACCCTCTCGGCCCCCTCAGGATAAATGTATGCTCAAGTAAGGCTCAGGTGGTGCTAAGCTGATACCCCTATTCAAAATCTATGCACAGACCTGCAGCATGTCCCGAGCTTTGGCCTCCTTGCGTCCTTAGGCCCTCTACTTAACTGACTCAATACTAAGAGGACACTGGGGACAGGCAGCTATGTAGTGAGTGGTGGGGAAACTCTTAGAGTCACCTTTGCAGCCAGCCCTACCCAGCTGTCATTGCTCCAGTTGCAGAAGGATTTGAGGCCATCAGTTGGGGCTGGTAAAGGCTGTGGTGTGGAATGTGCTGGCTCGGTTCTGCCCCTCCAGTCTTGGGAGCTGCTGAAGTCACTGTCTACTTGTCCATCTGCATTCTGACTTTCACCAGTGTTGCTGCTCTTGCCTCTGTGCTTCTCCCCATCTCTCTCAGCTTGTGGTGATTTTCTTAACTCTGTATAGAACCCTATTCTGGCAATTTTCTTTCTTGACGTGAGAAAGCTGACGCCACCATTTTCTGGGTTCTGTTTTCGCTGTTGAAATGTCACTCCAAACATTACTCTTTGAAGCTAATACTGTTCCCTTGATTTATCATTTCTTCAACGATTTTCCCTTTTTCCTGGTGTTCTGCAGTGTCATGATGTTGTGTCTAAATACAGGCTTTTTTTTTTTTTTTTTTTTTTTTGCTGGGGCTTCTTGAATATGGCTTTTCATCAATTCTCACCCATTATCTCTTCAAATATCGCCTTTCCCTAGCCTCTCTCCTGATCCCCAAGTCACCTGCTTTCCAGGTCTGTCCCCTGTGCCCTCTTCAATGCTTTCATATTATTTCTTCTGCCCACTTTGTAATTCATTGAGTTTTTTCTGCAGCTCTTCCTAATCTACCTTTAAACTTTTCCATTTTCTTTTCATTTTGTTTTATTCTATTTTGAGACAGGCTCTCAGTATATAGCCCTAGCTGGCCTGTAACTCACAGAGATTTCCCTGTCTCCTGTCTCTGCCTCCGAGTGCTGGGATTAAAGGTATGTGTCACCAGTTCTGTCCTTTGTCCATTTTCTTTCTTTCTTTCTTTCTTTCTTTCTTTTTTCTTTTTTTTTTTTTTTTTGTTTTTTTTGTTTTTTGTTTTTTTTGAGACAGGGTTTCTCTGTGGACTTTGGAGGCTGTCCTGGAACTCGTTCTGTAGACCAGGTTGGTCTCGAACTCGCAGAGATCCACCTGCCTCTGTTTCCCGAGTGCTGGGACTAAAGGCGGGTGCCACCAACGCCCAGCTCCTTTGTCCATTTTCTTAATTTTAGTTGTTGTAAGGTTTGTTTTGAGTTTATTATTTCTATGGTTATTATTTGGTTCTTTTTGGTTGTTACTGTTTTGTTTTGTTTTTGAGACAGGGTCTCACCCAGCCCAGGCTGGACTCAAGCCTGCTGTGTGGCCAAATGAACTTGAGCTTATTCTCCTGCCACTGTTCCCCAATGCTGGAGTTGTAGGAATGCAACACCATACCTGACACCACCATGCCTACCATCCCTTTTAATTTTTTATGTTATTTTTTATAGATTCTTGTTCCCTGCTGAGAACTCCCAAGTCTGGCACCTTTCTCTCCTTAATAATGTAAGCTTAGTTGTTTCTGGCTGTGTCTGATGGTTCTGGGGTTTTGAGCCCCTATGGATCTGTTTCTGTATATGGTTTTCGTTGGTTCTCATTCGTGATTTCTTGTCTCTGGGGTCTCAGATACCATCTTCTAGAGAGGGTCCTTTCTCTCCCATCAGCCACCTCGAGGCACTGAAAATCCAGACCTCCTCAGTGACCTTCACTTACTCACTCCACAAGAGCAGCCAGCTTTCCAGGTGGTACCCTGTGCTCTAGCCTCCACCACCCTGTTGAATTTATTCGAATGGTATTGTTTCAGGAATTCAAAACTTCCATTAAAAGGTATGTGTGTGTGGACTCTGATAGGTAGGTGTATGTATGTATGTTGGCCTAGAAGCTGGAGGTTGATGATATCAGGTGTCCTTCCTTGACTGTTGTCCACCTTTGGTGCATGTCTGCATGGTACATGTGTGGTTTGTTTGTTTGTTTGTACTTTGGTAGTGTAGATGTTTGCATCTGTGTGTGCAGAAGCCAGAGGAGAGTGTCCTGTGGCCTCGTCTGTCACTCTCCACCTTATTCCCCTGAGACAGGACCTCTTACTGAAACTGGAGCTGACTGCCCCTGAGCAAATTGCAGCAATCCTTCTGTCTCTAGCCTCCCCTACCGTAGCCCTAGGGTTATGGGTGCATAAGGCCATACCCAGCTTTTTACTTGAGTGTCAGAGATCCGAACTTGGGTCCTCATGTTTGCATTACAGGCACTTCAACAGCTGAGCCCTCACCTCTCCCCAGCCCCTCATTAATTTTTTAATTGGAATATTTGCATACCTTTGAAAAATGGTCACAAACCACAATTTCACAGCCCTGAAACACCAATATTACAGTGCTCAGATGGAGACTCAGATACTTGCAGCTTCCAAGAAGTCTGCTCTGGGTCCCACTCTAGCAGACATTTGCTTTGCCAAGGTAGGAATCCCGACTACAATCACAGCAGGCTGTGTTAGAGGATGAAATAGTAGAGGATGTATTCTCCTGAGTCCCCTACAACTGGGTTAATTCTCATGGCTGTATAGACACCCTCTACCTGAGCTCTGCTTCCTTGGTTTCAAACAATCTCGATAAAGAAGATTTGGGGGAAAGGGCATCTGTGCTGAACATTTACAGATTTTTTTTCTTATGACTTATTCTCCCAAACAAGTATAAGGACCACATTACATTGTGTTATGCATTAAAGTGACATCAAGATAAGGTTGTGTATATGGGAAAAGTGTATGCGGATTATTTGCAAATATTCTTATGGGGGGTGGGTTTTGAGGTAGGGTATCTCGGTAGCTTTGGAAGCTGTCCTGGAACTTACTCTGTAGACCAAGCTGGTCTCAAACTCACAGAGATCTGCCTGTCTCTGCCTCCTGAGTAAGGGGATTAAAGGTGTGTGCCACCACCACCCAGCAACAAAGATTCTTCTTGAAACAAACAAAAAGAATAGTTCTTTCTCCTATAGATCAGGCTAGCCTCCTGCCTCGGTTTCCCAAGTAGGCATTCACCACTACATCAAGCCAAACTACTATGCCATTTTATATAAAGGGACTTGCGTATCCATTCACATGAAATCTTGAAACCAATTCCCTGTAGGCACCAAGAAACAAATCAAAATATTCCATTGCATGGATATAGGCAAAATTGTATTGAACACTTGGGCAGATTCATGTTTAAAGCTATTATAAATGTTGGACATTCATTCTGCTTAAAAATGTATGAGATGATGGGCTGGAGAGATGGCTCAGAGGTTGAGAGTACCGACTGATCTTCCAGAGGTCCTGAGTTCAATTCCCAGCAACCACATGGTGGCTCACAACCATCTGTTACGAGTCCTGGTGCCCTCTTCTGGTGTGCAGATATACATGGAAGCAGAATGCTGTATACATAATAAATAAAATCTTTTAAAAAATTTATGAGATGCAATTATTTGTAAATGTTTTATATTGTAAAGAAATCAATTTCAATTCAAAAATGTGTTTTGAATTTATACATAATTCTTTTTTGGTTTTTTTTGGTTTTTTTTTTTTTGGTTTTTTGTTTTGTTTTGTTTTGTTTTTCGAGGCAGGGTTTCTCTGTGTAGCTTTGTAGAGAAGGCTGGCCTCAACCCTGCAGAGATCCACCTGCCTCTGCCTTCCAGGTACTGGGACTAAAGACATGCAACACCACTGTCCAGCTCATAATTCTATGAACACATATTTCATGCACTTTTCAGAGATGAGCTATGGCTAAAATTAGTTCTTCAGGTCCATCATTCATTAATAGTTATAAACACCACTCTAGAATTAGATGACCTATTTTGTGTCAAACCTCATATTCTGGGTAAACATTGCACTTGGGGGGCTTTTTTGGTTTGTTTGTTTTGTTGGTTTTGTTTTGTTTTGTTTTGTTTTGAGGCATGGTCTCACTATGTAGCTCTGGCAGTCCTGGATCTATCTCACTATGTAGACCAGGCTGGCCTCAAACTCACAGAGATCTGCCTGTCTCGGTCTCCTGAAAGCTGGGATTAAAGGCTTGCACCACTATGCCCAGCTTAAATATTGGAATTCTTTTATATAGAATGTTTTTAAATGTTCAAAGCCTCAACTCTCCATCCCATAGGACACCCCTCTACCTGGGTGAGAGTAATGATGGATCCAATCTGTCTAGTGAAAACTCTCTTTAGCGCTCCCCCCCCGCCCCCCCTTATGTGCTCACACGGCAGACAGCACGTCATTTCAGGAGACAGATCTAGGCACACGGGACATCAGCCGCACTTTAAAGAGCAGCAGAGCATTTTACCAAGGGTTTCTCTCCTCTCCCCTACCCACATTGGGTCAATATTGCTGTCCCACATGATGCCAGAGGGAAAAAGTTGATTCCTAATTGTTTCCAGGATCAATTTCAGTTATTTCTGCAACCTCGGTTATTGCAAACCTTTCCATCCATGTTCCTGGGATCTCATTCAAAACTCATTCAAGGTCTTGACTACCTTGGAGTCTACCAGCTTCCTTCCTGACTCCAGTCTACTTGGCTTAACTCACCGCATCCAGTGGACTCCCAAGCCAGCCTGTTTCCTAAGTACCTGCCTCCCCAGGCCAGGCCAGCACCTTTCAAACACCACTGGCCTTTAGCTACTTAAAAATTGATTGCCTTTTCAAAAGAAAACGGTCGTTCCCGTTTATCCCCGTGTACTCGAACTCCTTGGCCGGGCTTGAGCTCTGAGGGTCTGCCGCTCTGGGTTTTTGCATGAGCTGTAAGAACAGAGCTTCAGTTGTGCACAGTTGTGGAATTTTCCAGGGCTGTGGTCCTGGCAGGCAAGACTGACCTTCCATCCTCGAGGCACTGGTGTTTCCTGGGGGAGAAAAGCCAAAGGGTACCCAAGTCTCCACTGTGGGGGGTGTGAGAGGCGGAGAAGCTCCGAGTGGTGAAAAGACAGGCCAAGGCACTTTCCCGGGTGACAAGACACTAAATCCAAGACACTTGTGTCTCAAGGTGTTTTTCCCTTTGCGCTAAAAGGTCCTCTTAGCACCTGAGCTGTCCCTATACTACATTTAGTCCAGATCCATCCCAGACTTTCAGGGCCCAAAGTTATCTTTGAAGTCATTTATCCCAGACCCTTAGCAAAGGTAAATGTGTCCTTCTAACCTAAGCTTTGTTCCGATGCCTTACTTAGTGTTGGGGGACATTTACCCATGGGGTCATTTTACAAAGCTGTCTTGACATTTAGTATGCATTGTGTCAGTGTCCTTAACTTATTAATCATGCTCCCTGAAATCCCAGAAAACTAGTAAATTTCTTCTCCCTTTAGCTAAAGAGAGAAAACATGTCACAATTACTTGATTATCACTATTCTTTTTAAAGTAAGTTATGGCTCTGGATGTAGCTCAGTTGTTATCCAGTCCTTACCTGGTGTGCACAAGGCCCTAGGTCCAGTCCCCAGAATCATAAATTGGGATGGTGGAGCACCCATCTGTGATCACAGAGCTCGGGAGGCAAAGACAGGAGGATCAGAAGTTCAATGTCATCCCTTAGCTAAGTAATGAGTCTGAGGCCAGCCTGGACTACTTAAGACCTCATGTAAAAAGTACCCAGGATGAACAGATACCTCAGTGCTTACGAACACTGGCTGCTCTTGCACTTAATAGAAAGAAGGAAGATGAACTTCCGTTCAATCCCCAGCAACCATATGGCAGCTCACAGCCAGTAACTCCAGTTCCAAAAGATCTGGTTCCCTCTTCTGGCCTCTGTGGGCACCAGGCAAACAGGAGGCTCATAGATGTACATTATATTCAGGCAAAACACTCATACACATAAAACACAAAGTAAATACAAATTTTAAAACACCGTAGATTTTACGGGGGGAGGGGGGGATACATTGATGGGAACATGTCAAAGTCTGATTCCTAAGTCTATGAGAGATATTTTGGGGACTGGTAGTGTATATACAAGAGCTCTATAAACCCAGAAGAGATGTATATGGCTTAATAGAAATAAGGAAGATGAACTTCCGTTTTTAAAAGGCATTGGTAACTGATGGTAGTTCATGATTCCTTGCTATATGCTATTTGGGAAAAGAAATTTGGAGATTTTACCTGACTCTGGGTGGGATGGGGAGATGTTCTCTCTAATGAAGATTCTGGGTAGTTATTAGCCTGTGGTTTTTTTCTCTCTCTCTCTTTTCTTTGCTTCATTTTTTAAACCATGTATGTGTGTATATGTATGTTTTCAAGTACATGGGCGCACATCCTTCCTCCATCAGACACCCTGTAAGGGCAGGCTGGCACGGGCTGGAAGACAGGACAGATGAAATGTTTCAGAGCACCTGTCCTCCATGGAGCAGGGTAGATTACAGCAGTCAGAAGGGACAGCTGTGACCATGGCAACACCTCGTACCTGTGTGTTCTGGATAATGAACTAGGGAGCTAGGCCAGAGGCAAAGACATTTGGGTAGGACATGGGATCACCAGAGAACTTCTCTCATTTCAATTCTTGGGAATGTGTGTACATTCTTGCTTGCTAATTGTAAGCATGCTGTATTTAATATTTTCATGGTAGAACCTACAAATACTACGGCATATATGCAAATCATCAAAATGTAAGTGAACCGTTAATATGAAACGAAGAGAAAGAAAGCATGAGCATGTCTTTTTTGTTGTTTTCTTTTAAGAAAGGGGTAGCCTTGAAGTCACTATGAAGCTGAGGCTGATTTTGAATTGCTGTACTTGAGGCTGATTTTGATTTAATATAGCTGAGACTGATTTTGAATTGAACCTCCCAAGTGCTGAAATTACAAGTGTAAGCTACTGTGCTTTTTGGTAAACATTAAGGATATCTATTTCTACAAGTTACATGGGCATGCCATACTGATTCAGGGTTGAGAAACGCAGCTCCAGGAATCCTGAGATAACCACCCTTGTGCTGCCTTCCACAAGGTTGGTAGCTTCTGTTTCCATGACAATGAGGTCAACAGGGAAAGCAGAAGATGCCATGAGACAACAGAGAACAACTTGGGTCAAGTCTTTGTCAAAGCCACAGTGACATATCTGGAGACCCCAGTTCTTCTCTTTGCTGGCAGGCCCTCACGGGAGCTGTACCAGGGCTAGAGCTCTTTGTACCTTGATAAAGGTACCAGGCATCAATGGGACAGTAAGAAATTTGGTTCTAATTCTGACAACATTGTTGCCATGCCTACCTGGCATCTTTACTTCATTTCCATAGCTAAACTCAGAAGACAGGGATTCTCCATGTCACGTTGTTGTTCCTGGATACCCGGGGTTCTTGAGTGACATGAGTCCCCATCATGAAGTCATCCATGGGCTATAATCTGCACTTTTCTGTGATGGGCCAGAAAATGATGAGCAGATGTCCCAGGAATAAATTGGTGGGTTTTCTTCTTCAGAATTGAGTTTGCAGGCCAGCCTCTTTACTTTGCCTCAGCTTGGTCCTTGGGGCCATTTCCCACTCTTTGGACTCTGCAGTATTCCAAAACCACCAGGGAGACTTGCAAGTAAGTATGGTAACGCCCCACAGACACAAAGCACATGGCTCTCTTCCCACCAATGTCTGGTGTCACTGAGGTGCATCAGGCACACCAGGTACCCCATGCTGAGCCCAGGGAGGAGGGTTTTCACATTCCCAAGGCACACATTGTGCCCTTTGACAGCTTCAGCCAAGGAGAGGAAGTCAGAGACAAAGAGCCATGTTGCTGGAGTTTTCTTGTCCCGCCAGGTCCTGCTGCTTCAGTCCCAAATGAACACACAGAGACACTATATTAATTATTAAACTGTTGAGTGATGGCTAGGTCTTCTTATTGGCCAGCTGTGTCTTAATTATTAACCCATTTCTATTAATTTAAGTATTTCCACATAGTCCTATCTTACCGGAGAAGGGTCTAGACCTGTTACTCTTCCTCCGCGCTACATGGTGTCTCTTTGAGGTCTCTCTCTCTCTGCCTGCTTTTCCCAGAAGTCTTCTCATCTCCTAGCCCCACCTATCTTCCTGCCTCTCCTGGCCAAACAGTGTTTTATTCATCAACCAATAAGAGAAACACATATACAGAAGGACACCCCCATCAGAGCCACTTCATTTCACGGGACATGACTGAGGTGAGGATATCTGTGAGGTGGGTTCCTCTTCCGGAAGCTGGTTTAGCTCCACAGCCCACGAAGAAGACCAGCTTACAAGGGGCTGTGTTTTGGCTTCTTTTCCCTTTACTTTAATAAAACACCTTAACAAAAGCAATTAAGAGAGGAAGAGGCTATTTTAGTTCAAGTCTGTCAAGGTAGCAGGGCCTTGAAGCAGCTGGTTACATCCTATCCACAGTCAGAAGACAGCATTGAATGTATACTTCTCAGTTTCCTTTCTTCACTTACACAGTCCTAGATCCCGGCTAGGGAATGGTACCACCCATAGTGGACAGGGCTTCATGCCTCAATTAATACGGTCAAGATAATCCCCTACAGACATTCTCAGAGGCCCATCTAAATTCTATCAAGGTGACACTTAACACTAGCCACCACAGGCTGTACAAATAGTCTTGGCTTCTATGACAGGCTGCCACCTCATGAATCTCCTGCATCCTACAAGATTGCCTCAGGGAGTACTGCAAACTGGAAGTCAAAGCAGGTTACCTTAGGGAGCTTAATCTATAAGAATGCCAGGTTCTGACACTTGCTTATCCCTGAAGATAAGCAAACCACAAATGTTACATTCCCTATCATTTAACAGTTTCCTGGAGAATCAATCAGGAGCCAATCTACTCTAGGGGGACGGGGGAGTGGGGGAGATGGGGGGGCCGGACACGAACGTCGGGGAGCAGTGCCTGGGGAGTGAAAGCGTGAATCCTGAGTCCTCAGCCAGCAGAGGGCGCCATGCACTTTAAGATCAGGATGTGATAAACACGGCTGAGGACCAAAGTAACAGCTGCTGACAAATAGGATGTGCCTCTGACTTCACAGGGCAGATACCAACTGCCCGAATATGGAGTATTAACCCCAAAAAGCCCATACCACAATTCATTTTAAGGTCCTAAATGAACCCAGTCACTGTTATGTGACAAAGGAGCCACAGGTGCCATTCTCAGAAGAACTAAACAGCCACACCCTAGAGTCTAAATTCAGTAAACATAAGATTCTAGAATTATAATAGATGGATCTTTGAGACTATCCTGCACACAGTCTTTATTAAGAATGAAGACAGCCCCAAAGAAAGGAAAAGTCTTTTAGCTACAGCTGGCAGGACTCTAGGCTCTTGCAACACAGAGCCTCTGCATGTGTTTGCCTTCCCAACTCCTAGTAGAGGTCTCTTAGAATAAACACTGACTGAACAAATGGATGGATGGTTTGAGGCTGGAATACGTGTTATCCTATATGCATTAGAGTTTGATTTCATCTACCTGTTATTTTAGAAATCCTTTAGTCCCAGAGGTCTGACCCATGCATGTTCATTTCAGTCAGAATATCTAGAACCCAAGGTAAGGGGATTAGAGGTAAAAGTTGGCACCAAAAATACTTAATGTTTTCTTTCTTCCTTTCTTTCCTTCCTTCTCTATTTCTTGTATGTGTGTGTGTATGTATACATACATATGCAGGTATGCTTGCCACTGTGGTCCAGTGAAATCCAGTAGCTGACACTGAGACGTCTTCCTCTATGGATCCCCACCAGTTTGCCCCCAGCAGGCAGTATTATATATTTATTTGGGGGCAGGGTCTTTCACTGAACCTGGAGCTCTCCATTTCTGTTAGATTAGCTGGTCAGGAAGCCTCAGATCTGCCTGTCTCTGAACCCTACACTGGGGGTTATAAATGTGCACCGCCATGCCTGGCTTTTAAATGGGAGCTGGAAATATGAACTTAGGTCCTCGTGCATTTGTGGTAGGCATTCTATGGACTGAGCTGCTGTGGA
The DNA here is from genome assembly GCF_003668045.3 of Cricetulus griseus. Lineage (NCBI taxonomy): Eukaryota > Metazoa > Chordata > Mammalia > Rodentia > Cricetidae > Cricetulus > Cricetulus griseus. Next base: position 13,668,830 of record NC_048600.1, on the reverse strand, counting down.
ATAATCCTCTTGTGTGCTGTGAAGATTTGTCACTCGAATTGGTTTAATAAAATGCTGGTTGGCCAGTAGCCAGGCAGGAAGTATAGGCGGGACAACTAAACTAAGGAAATGGGAAGGAGAAGGGTAGAGGCAGAGAGAGCAAGATGAGTACACTGTATTAAGAAAAGGTACTGCCACGTGGCAAAGTGTAAATAAGGAATATGAATTAGCTTTAAATGTAAGAGCTAGCTAGGAAAAAGCCTGAGCCATCAGCCAAGCATTTACAAGTAATATTAAGCCTCTAAGTGGTTCTTCGGGAACTGTGGGGCAGGAGAGAAACCTCTGATTACACTGGGCTGGTTCCTCAATCCAACATCATTTAGCTTCTTGCTCCCATGGTTAAACAAGCCAATGGATGCTGGTGTGAGTCAGTTGAGTCTATGAGTTTTGTTTTGTTTTGTTTTTCTCTCAACCCCCTGTCTCTGCTTCTCTCTTTATACCACCATGGGACTGGCAACTGCTCTGATCCCAGGATGTAGGATGTGATTAACATAGTAGAGGGGAAGGGTCCTTGTGTTGTGCCCAAATTCTGAAACCCCCAAACCACCAAGAGACCCATTTCAATGTAAAAGCAAAGAGTCTTTTATTGTTTAACAAGTTAACCCCATTAGCTAGGGCCCTTCATCCGTTCATTGCAGCGGATGCTTGGAGGAGGACCCCGAGAAACTACAAGGCAGGGAATATATTGGGTAGAGCAGGGGGAGTGTCTAACGGTACACAACAGTCTCAGGACTCATGTGCTTCCTGGCTTGGGCGACCTGTCCTGTGTTGATTGGTCAACTGGTTGTTATGGCCTATAGACCCTCCCAGGGAGGTTGCTATGCTATGCCAGTCACTGTTGTGCACCTGTACCATTAAGCACACCCAGAGCCGTAAAGCACAGCCCCATCAACTAACTTCTGATTGGTTCCTTGCCACAAGGAGGGTATCTGACCTCCTAGTGACTGGGAGAAGGGGCAAGGTCAGGCAAGCACATCTTGAGTCATGGCTGCTAAAAGCAGGGACCTGGTCCCTTCACTTGAGAAATGAAAATTTAACAAAACAAAAAGTGTAGCCACTACAGGGGGTGACTCATTCTCTGCTTTATTGGATCACACATAGATACACCAGAGAATTGAAAACACAGCACTGCTTTCGATGACCTTCTGGTGCTTGCAATTTTTCCATGGAAACTACAGCAAGTAACAGGGAGCAGCTAACATCAAACTGGAGCCAGATTCCACCACAAAATGCAAGAGACACTGCAGATAATCTGCTCTCTTCAAGCACTTTACTGGACTCAAAGACTCTTAGTGTGGGGGCAAGCAAGATGGCTCTGACTGTAAAGGCACTTAAATTGCCAGCTTGATGACCTGAATTTGTTCCCAGAACTCACATAAAGGTGGAAGAAGAGAACTGACTCCATAAAATTGTATTGTGGTCTCTACATGCATGACTGTGGCACATGTGACTACCCCCGCTCACCCACTCTACACATCAATAAAAATTTTAAAATTAAATAATTAAATACCCCAGCTTGGGAAAACTCTCCTCCAGTCCTCCAGTTTAGACACACACCCATGCCTGAGCCTCCTCTCCTGTAACTTGTCTGGCCTCTGCTTGGATTCTCTACTGACTGGGAGCTGGCTCATTACCTCCCAAGGTAGTCTCTTCATCAACTGTTTCTCACCCTCTCCACTGAGACTACAGAACAGACCTCACACCTCTCTGGCATGACAGACATCCCTATAAAACACAGAGACCCCTGTGAGACCATCAATATCATGCTGTTCAAAGGTAACCAGAAAGAGAAGGCATTAGGCCCAGATGAAGCCCCTCCCTGTGGTTATTATTGCTATGATGAAACACTACAACAAAAGCAAGTTAGGGAGCAAAGGCTTATTATTTGGCTTATGCCTTCACATCCATAGTCCATCACTGAAGGAAGTCAGGACAGGAACTCAAACAGAGCTTGTGCAGAAGCCTTGGTGCTGCTTACTGGCTTGCTCCCTCAAGTTTGCTCAATCTGCTTGCTTATAGAACTCAGGACCACCAACCTAGGGATGACCCCACCCACAATGGGCCAGGTCTTCATGCATCAATCGCTAATTAAGAAAATACCTTATGCCAGGCAGTGGTGGCACACACCTTGAGTCCCAGCACTCAGGAGGCAGAGGCAGGCAGGTCTCTGAGTTCGAGGCCAGCCTGATCTACAAAGCAAGTCACAGAGCTGTGACACAGAGAAACCCTGTCTCAATACATACATACATACATACATACATACATACATACATACATGCATGCATGCATGCATACATACATACATACCTTACAGGCTTGCCTACAGCTTGATGGTACTGAGGCATTTCCTCAGTTAAGCCTCCCATCTCTCCAGTGACTCTAGCTTATGTCAAGGTGACTTAAAACCAACAGCACACTCCCTCAGACCTCTGTCATGGAGCCTTCTGCCACAAGTTTTCCTTAACCACTCTTTGGCTCTTAAGGACTCGGGCATCAGTGCTCAACTCCTGACTACTGTGAGGACAAGAAGGGCCAAAGCTCTTGTGACCACCAGAGATAAGTGTTAGCAGATATGGGGGATGCTGGGGACCTTGCCTGTGCCTGTCCTCTGGTACTACCCTGACAGAAAGGACTGTGTTTGACTGGAAGCTCCAGTTCACTCCTGTTTGATCCAGAAAGCCCCATCCCTGTCTCTCCAAACCCTTCCCTCTCAGAGAATCTCCAACAAAGGCACCAAAATGTCCAGTTCTTTGCAGCTGCGGCAGCTCCTCCCCTGAAGTTGCCAGTGACTCAAGACCCCGCCTAAAGCGGTCAGCTTTTGACCATACTTGGGGACAAACCCAGCTTGTGGAGGACACATCATCACCTCTCACCTACAGGGTATATAAGCTCCCTGCTTTAGTTCAAGGGTGTGACTTCTGCCTCTTCTCTGGCCGAGATTTCTAGGGCTGGAGAATTCACTCGGGAGTTGCTTTGCGCAAATAAACCTGTTCTTTTACTTTTTCAATTTGGCTTGATCTGGCTTACTGTGTCATCAGAGAAACCTATTATCAAATTACAGAAAACCTATTAGACTGGCTTGGGGATACCTCTAAAATATCCTCTTGGTCCTTGTTATGGATCAAATTGTTCCCTAAAAATCCATGGTATTGAAGGCCTAATCCCCAGTACCTTTAGCCCGGGTCCGTACTTGGGCACAGAGTCTTTAAATCAATTGAGGAAAAATGAGGTCATTAGAGTGGGTCCCAACCCAATGGGATTGATGTCATTATAATGAGAATTAATTAATGTGCGTTATTAATCAGTGTATAATTAATGTATAAATGCATATATATTTTATTATGAGATTTTCACTCATGTGTATAGTGTAATTTGATTGTATTTGCCCTATGATCTATTCTTGTCCCCCACTCTATTCTTCCCAATTAGTCCCCTGTAACTTTTTTATGTATACATACATATATATATGCACTCACCTAAAAGAAAACATGCAATATTTGTATTTCTGAATTTGGTTTCTTTTGTTGAACATGATAATCTTCAGCTCTCTGTATCTTCCTGGAAATTGCATCATTTTATTTTCCTTTATGGTTGAACAAAAGTCCTTTTTGTTCTGAATTTCTGTGTCTGTTCATCTGTTGGCAGACTGACAGGTGGGTTCTAGAAGGTGGCTATGTGAATGAATCGGGCAACAGTAAACACGGCTGTGCAAGTATCTCTGTGCTGTGACTTAGGGTCCTCTTTAGTATATACTTGGAGTACTAGAGTTGGACCATATGGTAGTTCTATTTTTAGTGTAGGTTTTTTGGAGGACCCTCCATTTCCATAGTGACTGCATTAATTTACATTTCCACTAAGAGAGTATAAGGATTCCTCTTCATCAGCCCCTGCTTTCTCACTAGCATGTGTGTGTCTATTTGTATGTCTATCTGTATGAATGTTAGTGTATGTGTCTTTGTGTGTGTCCATTTCTGTGTCTCTGTGTGTTTCTATCTGTATGTTAGTGTATGTGTCTTTGTGTGTGTCCATTTCTATCTGTGCCTCTGTGTGTGTTTCTCTCTCTCTCTCTCTCTCTCTCTCTCTCTCTCTCTCTCTCTCTCTCTCTCTCTCTCTCTCTCTGTGTGTGTGTGTGTGTGTGTGTGTGTATTCATGTGTTTGTGTGTGTCTGTCTGTTGTCTGTCTGTTTCCTCGACAATAGCCATTCTAACTAAAGACAAAAATTCCATATAGTCTTGCTTAGGATTTCCCTGATGGCCAAGAATGGTGATGTGTTTTCAAGGAGAGAAAGGATATTCAGAGACAGAGGGAAACCATGTGATGACTCAGGCAAAGATGGCCATCTGCAAACCAAGGAAGTGTCTCAGGAGAGGTCAGCCCTGATAAGTCCTTGACCTCAGGCTTGCAGCCTCTAGCCCTGGACTTCTTCACTGTGGCAGAACGATAGTTCTGCAGCTCTTCATGATGGCGGCCTCAGCAGACAGGATTGCTCTCACTGCCACCTGACCCTCCACAGTGTAGAGGCAGCTGCAGAAACCACATGAAGTATGCCCACAGAAATGGACCTGAGCCATCCCCAGAGCCCCTGTGTGGGGGAAGGGGAAAGAAAGTGAAGCATTACCCCAGCAGCCGTGAGGCAGCAACTGGGCCATTCAAGTGAAGACACCAGCAGGAGAGAGGGCTGGGCCCTGAGCCCCCTATGAGCAGGGAGCCCAGGGGTAGAGGGTTGTCCTGCTGGAATCTGCAGAGAAAGGATTCTGTGTCCAGTAAGGGAATGTAGACCATATGGTGAGACAAGAGGCCTGAAATGCCACAGCTCAGCCCTAATTCCAAGGTGACAAAAGCAACACAATAGGGAGAAGAGAGATGGGAGAAGGCTGGGGAGGCAAATATGAACAAAGTATGCTATGAAAGCATCATTTGGAAACTCAGTGTTTGTACTTTAATTATTTTAATTCTAATCTAAAAATTCAAAGAAAGGGAAACAACATTAGGGCATGTTGATGGAAGAAAATAAACCTAATAGACCATCACAATGGCAGCAGATATTAATTAGTAAGAACCATGAGAAGGCCTGAGGCAGAGCACATGAACTCAGAACCTTCTGTGTTTGCAGAACTTTCATGAGCTGATATTCCTTCCTTGCCGGTGACAACTGTGAGAGGGTGTCAACAGCCACACTTTCCCCAGGAAATACTGAAGCTTTTAAGTGAAAGGATGGAGCCCTGACTTTGACCCTGTAGCTCCATGACCCAGACCAGGGTGCCCTTTACCTTAATGATGACAGACCCTCCCTGCTGGAGCTGTGTTTTTGTAAGGATGAGAAAGTGCCTGGTGAGTTGAGTGGATGGTGCCCACTGCCATCATCCTGACTGAGGGGACAGTGTCTGCTTCCATCATCCTGACTGAGGGGACAGTGTCTGCTTCCATCATCACTGACTGAGGGGATGGTGTCTGCTTCCATCATCACTGACTGAGTGGACAGTGTCTGCTTCCATCATCACTGACTGAGGGGACAGTGTCTGCTTCCATCATCACTGACTGAGGGGACGGTGTCTGCTTCCATCATCACTGACTGAGGGGACGGTGTCTGCTTCCATCATCCTGACTGAGGGGACGGTGTCTGCTTCCATCATCACTGACTGAGGGGACAGTGTCTGCTTCCATCATCACTGACTGAGGGGATGGTGTCTGCTTCCATCATCACTGACTGAGGGGACAGTGTCTGCTTCCATCATCACTGACTGAGGGGACGGTGCCTGCTTCCATCATCACTGACTGAGGGGACGGTGTCTGCTTCCATCATCACTGACTGAGGGGACGGTGTCTGCTTCCATCATCACTGACTGAGGGGACAGTGCCTGCTTCCATCATCCTGACTGAGGGGACGGTGTCTGCTTCCATCATCACTGACTGAGGGGACAGTGTCTGCTTCCATCATCACTGACTGAGGGGACAGTGCCTGCTTCCATCATCACTGACTGAGGGGATGGTGTCTGCTTCCATCATCACTGACTGAGGGGACAGTGCCTGCTTCCATCATCACTGACTGAGGGGATGGTGCCTGCTTCCATCATCCTGACTGAGGGGACAGTGTCTGCTTCCATCATCACTGACTGAGTGGACAGTGTCTGCTTCCATCATCACTGACTGAGGGGATGGTGTCTGCTTCCATCATCACTGACTGAGTGGACAGTGTCTGCTTCCATCATCACTGACTGAGGGGATGGTGTCTGCTTCCATCATCACTGACTGAGGGGACAGTGCCTGCTTCCATCATCACTGACTGAGGGGATGGTGCCTGCTTCCATCATCACTGACTGAGGGGACAGTGTCTGCTTCCATCATCCTGACTGAGGGGACAGTGTCTGCTTCCATCATCACTGACTGAGTGGACAGTGTCTGCTTCCATCATCACTGACTGAGGGGACGGTGTCTGCTTCCATCATCACTGACTGAGGGGACAGTGTCTGCTTCCATCATCACTGACTGAGTGGACAGTGTCTGCTTCCATCATCACTGACTGAGGGGACGGTGTCTGCTTCCATCATCACTGACTGAGGGGACAGTGTCTGCTTCCATCATCACTGACTGAGGGGATGGTGTCTGCTTCCATCATCACTGACTGAGGGGACGGTGTCTGCTTCCATCATCACTGACTGAGGGGACAGTGCCTGCTTCCATCATCCTGACTGAGGGGACGGTGTCTGCTTCCATCATCACTGACTGAGGGGACAGTGTCTGCTTCCATCATCACTGACTGAGGGGACAGTGTCTGCTTCCATCATCACTGACTGAGGGGATGGTGTCTGCTTCTATCATCACTGACTGAGGGGATGGTGTCTGCTTCCATCATCCTGACTGAGGGGATGGTGTCTGCTTCCATCATCACTGACTGCGGGGATGGTGTCTGCTTCTATCATCATTGCTCTGAAGTACTAGAATTCTCAGAGGTTGAGTTAGTTACCTTAGGCTAATTCAAATAGCTCCAAGATGCAGCGATCATTACCAGGGCATGGTTAGTGAGATGGCTATACAGGTAAAGGTGCTTGCCACCAAGCCTGAGGACCTGAGTTCAATCCTCAGCTTACTCATGGTGGGAGGAAAGATCCAGACTCCCTCGAGTCACACCCTGACTTCCACACACTAATGCCTGCACTCCCCCTCCCCCCCCACACACAAACAATAAGTATAGTAATTACCAGGAGAGGACAGCCTGGGACAGAGCAAGGATCATGGTGACACAAACATGGTTTCTGCTTCAAATCACTGTCATGGGGACCCTGAGAAGAAGCCACTAAGGAAAATTCCATTTCATCTACTAACTACCTTCGATATCAGAATAATTGCCAACATGTGACAAGTCTCTCTGGTTTCCAGAAAGGTTTTCACACACGTCCTCAGCAATACCCTAGGGAACCATGCAGGGAAGACAGGCCCCATTTTCCAGAAGGATAAAGCAGAACCCAAGAGCTCACGGCCTGTTCCTGAGAAGCAAGCAACCATGCCAGCCTGTTGCTGCTATTACCATGGCCCAGCATCATGCCACAAAGGTCACAGACAGAGCCAGTCCCTGAAAGCCAGAACAAGACTGGGAGGTGGTCTCTCCAAGCATCATCCGTGTGCATCCAGGAAAAATGTGACTTTTGCTCTGCATAGAGGTCTTTCTCTGTGCCTTGGTTGGTGTGTCTGCATGCTTCTCCACCTTTTCAAAAAATAATTTTTTTATGTGCATTGGTGTAAGGATGTCAGATCTCCTAGAACTGGAGTTACAGACAATTGTAAGTTTCCATGTGGAGACTGGGAATTGAACCTGGGTCCTCCGGAAGAGCAGCCAGTGCTCTTAACCACTGAGCCATCCCTCCAGTCCCAGCTTCTCCACCTTTAATAACTTTTTCCCACTTGTTCTTTCCATTTGCCACATTTGAGACTTTCCCTGCAGCCTGAAGTGCTGAGATTTCTCCTGCCCTTTTATTATCTAATTAGCAACAGAAAGGAACCTGATCCAGACCCCTGGATCCTAACAGGCTCACTTCTTAATTCTGGCCTCCAAATACAAGCCCACCTTCCCAACCTGAATACTACAGCCAGTCACGTCCCACCAAAGTCCCCTACATGCAGTATCACAAGAAAAGTCACCTTCCCTGAGTAGACTGCCCTCTCTCAGGCTGAACTTTGTGACACTAGTGGCCTCCTTCTCTGTGACTGACCAAGACTGTAGCCTTCCAGTATCAGCAGGAAAAGCGGGAACTCACTGCTGAATTTTAATGTTGATAAAACACCTAGCATAGTATTGGCACCAAGTGGTGGTCGTATTTATAACACAGGCCAAGATATACCCGATCCCACCTACCCTGACACACCCCAGCCTTGGGCATCTCTCTGTAACAGAAAAGGCAGCAATGCCCACTCAGCGATTGACTGCAAGGGGAGAACCTATGACACAATGGCATGCCAGTGCGAGGTAGGGAATCATGTTCTTGAAAACTAAATCCATCCCAGGCAGTGCAGCAAATAAGCAAAGCCTTTGTCTTAGGAGCAAAGAAGGACCCAGGACAGGCTGAGGCCACGAAGGCCCTCCTTGGTTTGAATAGTGTTCCAGTAGGGTGCTGTTAGGGGCTTGACCAGTTCAGCTTTCTTCCCTATTGCCTTCCAATTCTGAGCTGCAGCGAGAAGGTCTTCTTCTTCCCACCCCCAAAGTGGCTGCCAGACTCTCACTGGAGATCTCTTACAAACATTTGAGCTTCACTAGGTGGTAAACTCACACCACCATACCAGATTTTTTACATGAGTGCTGGGTATCCAAGCCCAGGTGCCCATTGCTTGCACAGCAGACTCTTGGCCAAGCGAGCCACCTCCCAAGCCTCAGCATTCAATCTTTATTCCAGGCGCTATTCAATTGGAGCAAGAGTAGTAGCAGCAGCTTCATCGCAGGGAATTATGGCTATCTGGGGGTGGAGGTATGTATCTCTGCACTAAGTTGGCTGGGTTTCATCAGAGTAGTCTGTTGTACTCACCACAAGCAGGGGAGGGGCAAGGGCAGGTCATGGGGCCCTCTCTGGTACCCACAGGAACATCTCATCCCTGCCACGCCTGAAAGTGTTTTTCATGTCCAAGCTTGAAGATTTGTTCACATTCATGATCTTCTGAACCCACTAACCACACCCAGTCCCTTCCCTCCCGAGGACTGGGCTTCAGAACCCCAACAGCAGGGACCACCTCCGTTCCCTCTCTGCTTCGGGCAAGAGTCTGCCTTCTTTCCAATGAAATATTCATGCAGCGTCTTCTCGAGCACAGCTGTCTGTGATTAAAGCAAATAAAAACCACTCCTTAATTCTGCCCTTCATCATGGTCATTTATGTTCTGGAACAAACTGACACTTGATGTGTGTCATCCAAAGGTCCTCAAAGGAGTCCTCTAGACGCTCTTGGGTGGGAGGGGTTCATGAGGTTGAAACTATTTTCATAATCAAAATAAAACATTGATTCTTCCCTCTTTTTTTCTTTTGGGCATCAAATAAGACTAGAAGACTTGTGAGGAATGAAATTGCATGCCAAAGCAGATATGTGAATCCAGCAATCTTCCATTCAGCTACCCATTAAGAAGATCTGGAAGTACGAAATGATGCCCCTTCTTACTTTTGTGGAAAACATGGTATTCTTCATAAAATATGTTAGTATGCAGTGATTTTATTTCCAACACACTTTTTTTTAAAAATTCAGAATTAATTTTTTGTGTGTTGACTATTAGTAACTGTAGCCCACCTGGGCAAAAGCTCTTTGGTACCCTCAATAATTTTTACTGTATGCAAAGGGTCCTAAGACCAGAATGCCTAGGAAATTCTGTATTAGGAAAACTATCTCTCTCTCTCTCTCTCTCTCTCTCTCTCTCTCTCTCTCTCTCTCTCTCTCGTATGCACACTCAGTGTTACATTTTTAAACTATTGTCTCTAGAATGTTCTCACATATCAATAATAGTCAACAACCAAAGTAATTTCTATTTCACAAAGAAAATTAATGGCTGGAAAACTAAGACACGTTTGTCACATATGTATTTCCTGAAGAACACATATAACACAACTTTGCATGGCTAAACAGACCCCTTTTAAACCTTTTGAAACTGACACTCCAAAGATTGGAGCAAGGGGACCAGAAGTTCTCAGTCATCCTTGACCAAACAGCAAGCTCTAGTCTAGCCTGGGCTCCAGTGAGACCTTGCTGCAAACGACAGACAGACAGACAGACAGACAGACAGACAGACAGACAGACAGACCGACCCCTTGCTGCTATGTTACTTTTTTCCTCATTGTGACAAAATACCCGAGGGACGAGGGACGCAACTTAGGGAAGGGTTTAATTTGGCAATGGTCTGATGGTGACGGTCCTCTGACGGAGGCTTCAGTACCAGTGCATTGGGTGTCATTGCCCCCACCATCAGGAAGCAGAGAGAGGGGAACCCTCATGCTCCTCTAGCATCCCCTCTTTTCCCTTTTTGATAGCATCACCCAGGTTGAGGGTGAGTCTTTCCCAAGTTAAATTTCTCTGGGAACTCCCTCACAGACACAGCCTTAGATGTGTCTCTTAGCTGACTCCAAATCCAGTTGACAATGTAGACTAATCATCTTGCATACTGTCTCCAGCCCTTACCAGGTTTTGACCTGGGAGGAATGACAAACTCAGGGAGTTGGTTTTGAGTATATAAGTTTTACTTCACACTTATGTCAAAGCAACACACAAGCATAAGCAAACAATCCTAAGAACCACAGACAATAGGCTCACAGCAGGGGGTACTCTCCTGCAGCGGCAGCCCGTAGGTTCTGGCTCTGTTGGGAAGTCGGGCTCAGAACCTGCGGCACTCAGCTTAATGGACTGGTTGTCAGGTTAGCAGAGGAGAGCTCCAGAACATAGAGTCGCGGTACATTCTAAAATTCCTATTTCTGAGCTGGTCCTTAAGTAATTCGCTAAATCCTGCTAATCACACTTTGCCACACTTCACACGTTTTCACACTTATCTACAACGGCTGGGCTGGGCTTCATAGTGGGCCTATGCTCCCTTTCCTTTAATCTGTCTTCAGCCAGGCCTTTGCCTGCCTGGTTACAAGGCTAATTTCACGTACCTCAAAGCTATAGCTTCTCTATAATACATGAAACATAAAACCCTATATAACACTTAAAAAATGACCACAATATCTAACTATAAAATTATCTTAATAATTTATGTCAGTATTCTATATCAATCATTTGGTATTAAGTAATCTATGATTATTAATTAACTCTTTAATTTTTTTTGTTTTTTTGTTTGTTTGTTTGTTTGTTTTTCAAGACAGGGTTTCTCTGTGTAGCTTTGGAGCCTATCCTGGCACTTGCTCTGGAGACCAGGCTGGCCTCGAACTCACAGAGATCTGCCTGCCTCTGCCTCCCAAGTGCTGGGATTAAAGGCATGTGCCACCAACTTGCCCAGCAACTCTTAAATTTTGTCGAAGGTTTTTTTTGGGGGGGGAGTCTTGAGACAGGGTTTCTCTGTGACTTTGGAGGTTGTCCTGGAACTTGCTCTTGGAATCCAGACTGGTCTCAAACTCACAGAGATCCACCTGCCTCTGCCTCCCGACCTTGTCGAAGGTTTTAAACTACCCAAATATCTTGGTAAAAACATTCAAGTTAATATCTACAGAATTCAGTTGCTGTTGGTGTAAAAGCTTCTAGATATTTCTGACACATAGACTCATAGACACGTATGGTACTTGGAACAGCATTTGCAGCAGACCAAGAGTACATGTAGGGGCTGACATGTAGCTCAGCCATAGAACACTTACTTTGAATGCACCAGTCTCTGGTACTACCTTATTGATTGGTTGGTTGGTTAGTGATTACATGTGGGATGGGAGATGGAACCCAGGACCTTGCACATGCTAGGTAGTTACTCTACCACTGAGCTCCAATTCTAGCTCAATGCATCGGTCTCTGAGTTCCATCCCTAGAATCACACATATACAAAATGTTTATACTTAATGATGAGTGGTGAGTAAACACAGTATCTACCAGTTCTGAGGGCAAAGATCTATTTTTCTTCCCAGTGATCATGGTTGTCTCAATTTGTGCCCCAAATAGCACACAAACAAAAAGAAATTCTGTCACCTTCCAACAGTAGAAAACAATCATTAAAATCCCTCTATGAGAAAAAGACCCCCACAAGCTCAGGCCTCCAGGGTCTCAGCCCAGGACGGCGGTCACCCCAATCACCAGGCAGATTCGAAAACTTGCTGCAAACTGCATGAGGCTTTATTGTTTTCTTTAACGAGCTAACCCCATGTTAGCTCGGGTCTTTCACCCACCCACCATGGCAGATGGCTAGCAAAGACACTGCGAAGCATCTACATAGAGATCTTATAGGGCAGCATAAGGGGAGTGTCTAGGGGTATGCACAGGCTCAGGATTGGTGTGCCTCCAAGCTTGGAGGGCTTGCCCTGTGTTGATTGGCCAACTGGTTGTTATGGCCCATAGGCCCAGGGTGGTTGCTATGCTCTGCACATCATTGCTGTGCACTTGTCTGTAAAGCACACCTAGAGCCGTAAAGCATAGCGCCACCAGCTAACTTCTGATTGGTTCCTTGCCACAAGGCAGGCACCTAACCTCCTAGCGACCAAGGCAAGGTCAGACAAGCACGTGTTCGGCTATTATGGCTGCTGAAATGGGGAGCTGGTCCCTTCATGAGAATTCTCAAATGCTCAAGCTGTAAATGCACAGTTGCAACCATTGTTGTCCCCAGGAGAATAACATTGGCCTGCTGGGCATGAGAAGCCAAAGACAAAATCTGTAAAGAGGGTGATGAAGAAGCCATTCATATTCACAATTGGGAGTGCATTGACCTGAACTAGACATGCTTCCACGGGTTCGTGTGTTTGAGCACTTGGTCTCCAGCTGGTAGCTCTGTCTAATGTGGTTCTGAAACCTGTGGGACATGGGGCCTAGCTGGGAGGTGTAAGCCCCTGGGAGCAGGGGTTTGAGGGTTATACCTACCTCTGATCCTAGTCTAAAGTCCCCTACTTCCTGATCTACCACAAGGGGAAATGCTGCTGCTTCGTGGTCCCACCACTGTGGAGAGAGCTGTCCTGGCCATCCTCCCTCCTCACCATGGAGGTTGTGCCCTTTAAAATCATCAGCCCCAGGAAACCTCTCATAAGTTGTCTCTGCCAGGTATTTGGTCCAGCAAAGAGAAAAGTAACTGAATATAGAGACAGGCTGTACCGGGAGCCCTTAGGTGAGCTCCTCCGGCAACAGTTACCAGACCTGTCAGGTGAATTCCCTGGACACCTGGGCATGAGCCCCCACAGCCATCAAAGGACAATAGCTAAAATACACTTTTTCAATGACAAAATTGTGACTCATGATTAGTTCATAATGTATCAGGAACACATGGGCTGGAGAGATGGCTCAGCAGTTAAGAGCACTGGTTGCTCTTCCAGAGGTCCTGAGTTCAAATCCCAGCAGCCACATGGTGGCTCACACCCATCTGTAATGAGATCTAGTGCCCTCTTCTGGCCCTCAGGCATACATGCAGACAGAACTTTGTATACATAGTAAATGAATAAATCTTAAAAACATTAAAAAATTAAAAAATATATAACAGGGACACATATCAAAGACTTATTTAACTTATGGATGATGTGGAAACCTGTCACAGACTAGTGTTTGTGGGGCTGCAGTCAGGACCAGCTGATCAGCCCTGGGTCTGCTCCTGAGTGGGAGAGTGGATGAGGAAAAGGCTAGCTAAGAGAGTTAAGAGTCAGAGACACAGAATAGCTGTCAGGAGGGCAGTTTCAGTCCATACTGAATGCGCCGCTACCTTTTCATGCATCATCTTAAGTAATCAACCAAAGGTGGGGACAACGGCAGAAGACTTCTATTATTTTGTATAAAGGGCAAATAACAATTACTTCCCTTAATCCTAAAGACACTCCCATAGCTGCACATACTTTTTGGCCATCAGGCACCCCATAGCTGCAGTATCCTCTAGCCTTCTGGATGAGTGTAAACTCACCTGGGCCGAAGTCTATTGTTATTTAGATAGGAGCCATTCACCACTGAGGCCTCAGCATCCTGTAGCCCTTAAGCTAATGTTTTAGAGACAAAAGGAGTGAGTTGAGCTCTCTGAACTCCTGGCAGGATGGAATGGATTTCCATATACGGTCCCGACAGGAACCCATAACTTACACAAATTGGGTTGGAGGGAAATCCAAAGGACAGCAAAATGGAAATGCTGAAGAGAATTTGCTAACAGAGGCAAGACCAGCTTCTTCCGGGAACTGAGGTGGGTGTCATCTTTTCCGGGAAACACTCATTTGCCATCCTATAGACAGGCTTCTCACAAGCGGATTTCTTCCATTGCTGAGCTGCAAAGTCTACAAAGACTGTTAGACCCCTGAAAACTCAAGTATTCGGGGTCCCAGGCCACGTTCGCGGTCACCCCAATCACCAGGCGGATTTGAGAGCTTGCTGCAAACTGCACGAGGCTTTATTGTAATTTAACGAGCTAACCCCATGTTAGCTCGGGTCTTTCACCCACCCGCCATGGTGGATGGCTAGCAAAGACAGCTCCTAGGGTCTCCCAAAAGATCTTATAGGGCAGCGTAAGGGGAGTGTCTAGGGGTACGCACAGGCTCACGATTGGTGTGCCTCCAGGCTTGGAGGGCTTGCCCTGTGTTGATTGGTCAACTGGTTGTTATGGCTCATAGGCCCTCCCAGGGTGGTTGCTATGCTCTCTACGTCATTGCTGTGCGCTTGTCCGTAAAGCACACCCAGGGTCGTAAAGCATAGCGCCACCAGCTAACTTCTGATTGGTTCCTTGTCACGAGACAGGCATCTGACTTTCTAGTGTCTAGGGCAAGATCATAGAAGCACATGTTCGACTGTTATGGCTGCCAAAAGGGAAGCCGGTTCCTTCAAGACAAAGAACAGTGCGGGTTCCTAAGAAGTGGAGGGCCTAGGTAGGGTCTTCTAGAAATCTAAGTGCTATGTTTTTAAAACTCAAAGGACATCAATTAATTTTAAAAGCATAACATATTGAACCCAATCATTCCAACTCGGAATCTCTCATGATTTATGGTGTGTGGGGGGTGCTTTTGAACTGTCTTTGTAATTCAGTGTATATCAGACTTGTCATATTTCAAGTGGTCACTGTGGTTAACGGCCTGGTGACAAGTACCATTGAAGGGACCAGCTCCCCTTTCGGCAGCCATAACGGCCGAACACGGCTTGTGTGACCTTATCCTAGACACTAGAAAGTCAGATGCCTGCCTCGTGACAAGGAACCAATCAGAAGTTAGCTGGTGGCGCTATGCTTTATGACCCTGGGTGTACTTTACGGACAAGTGCACAGCAATGACGCACAGAGCATAGCAACCACCCTGGGAGGGCCTATGGGCCATAACAACCAGTTGGCCAATCAACACAGAGCAAGCCCTCCAAGCCTGGAGGCACACCAATCCTGAGCCTGTGCATATCCCTAGACACTCCCCTTACGCTGCCCTATAAGATCTCTCTCTGCAGTGGTTGGAGCTGTCTTTTGCAAGCCATCCGCCATGGTGGGTAGGTGAAAGACCCGAGCTAACATGGGGTTAGCTCGTTAAAAAAAAAAAACAATAAAGCCTCATGCAGTTTGCATCAAGCTCTCGAATCTCCCTGGTGATTGGAATGACCGCGGTCGTGGCCTGGGACCCCGGATACCTGAGTTTTCCAGGGGTCTAACAACATAATCTCATTTTTTAAAAGATTTTATTTATTTATTATGTATACAACATTCTGCCTCCATGTATATCTGCAAACCAGAAGAGGGCACCAGATCTCATAACGGATGGTTGTTAGCCACCATGTGGTTGCTGGGAATTGAACTCAGGACCTCTGGAAGAGCAGTCAGTGCTCTTAACCTCTGAGCCATGTCTCCAGCCCTATAATCTCATTCTTAATGAGAAAAATTATGCTAAGAGAATAGAGAAATAAGTTAGACAAGGTGGCTTACACCTTAATTCCAGCCCTTGGAAGGCTGACACAGAAGGATCAGGAGTTCAAGTTCAGCCTTTCTAAGGTGTTTAAGACCAGCCTGGGCTACATGGGACACAGTTTGTAAAAACCAAGAGCATGGGGAGAGATGTGATGCCAAAATCTTTGCTGTGATTCTCGATGAAGGAAGGAAATGTAGGTGTGGAATTTTCCTTTTTATTTTTTTCTTTAAACATCCTCTATAATTTTCCCATAGCAAATAAACCTGCTTCTACAATAAAAAGAAATCAATAAAATGCAATTTTGAAAAGACCACATTTTGAAGCTGCCAAACTGGGGTTTTATTTATTGTGAGCAAATTGTAACGCAATATCAGGCCACAGACTCCCAAGCCATTTATGTTTCTTGAACCTTCAGGGGTTATTCTTAAACTTAGGACCTTATGAGTGAAGGGACCAGCTCCCTATTTCGGCAGCCATGACAGTAACACGTGCTCGCCATGACCTTGTCCTAGTCACTAGAAGTCAGATGTCTGCCTTGTGGCAAGGAACCAATCAGAAGTTAACTGGTGGCGCTATGCTTTACGACTCTGGTTGTGCTTTACGGAAAAGTGCACAGCAATGACACACAGAGCATAGCAACCACCCTGGGAGGGCCTATGGGCCATAACAACCAATTGGCCAATCAACACAGAGCAAGCCCTCCAAGCCTGGAGGAACACCAATCCTGAGCCTGTACGTACCCCTAGACACTCCCCTTATGGTGCCCTATAAGATCTCCATGCAGACACTTCGAGCTGTCTTTGCTAGCCATCCACCATGGCGGTGGGTGAAAGACCCGAGCTAACATGGGGTTAGCTCATTAAACAACAATAAAGCCTCATGCAGTTTGCATCAAGCTCTCAAATCTGCCTGGTGATTGGGGTGACCGAGGTCCTGGGCTAAGACCTTGGAAGCCTGAGTTTTCCGGGGGTCTAACATGAGAAAAAAGTCTCCACCAATGATGAAGCCTGGTTCATGGCATGAAAACCGAACACTCAGGAAGACCTGGGACCTACCGCAACATGGATAAATGCTGCTTTCCTTCCTTCTTCCTGCCTTTCACCACACATGGGTCAAGTAGCCTTTGAAGGCCAATGTCCCATTCTTGACCACCATCACCCATGGGTAGGCCATTGTAACAAGAATAGTAAAATCCCAGAGACAGATGTTGGGGTTTGAACTGAAGACCAGAGAAGCAAAGCAGCCAACCACTAGAGACTTCTCACCTCTACCAATGCTCAGACAGAAGGGATGATCCTCTGAGCCTCAGATTGCATCTCTACACTGCAGTGCTTTCCACGAAGCCTCAGAATCCTAGACTGCTGAGACTGCACTGAACGCCTTATATACTCTCTAGTGCTGGGATTAAAGGCATGAGCTCTGTTTCTCTTTTAGAATGCTTCACTCTCTTGTAGCCCTGGGTGGCCTTGGACTCACAGAGATCCATCTGCCTCTGTCTCCTGAGTCCTGGGATTAAAGGTGTGTGCCACCCCTGCTAAGCTTCTATGGATTTAGCTAACTTTGCATTCTGATCCTTCAGGCAAGCTTTATTAAATCATAAATAATCTATCACCACAGGCCATTCTGGTCTGGACCCTGACCTCTCACCTCACCTGGACCTCTTCAAGTTTTAAACATCCACTCTGGGATTTATTTTATCCCCCAGTATCCTGTCCTGTGAGCTAAGGGAATAAGGGACTCTCTTATGGTTCCCCCATAGAATCCTGGATCCAGAGCTATTCCTTTCTCACAGAGAATCAGTCCTCAAGACAGAGATCAGGGTTACTGTGCCCTTTAGCACACTGAGCACATCATAAGCTACCATGAATGCTTGCTGGGAGCTGGACCTGGTGGGTCACACCTAAAATCCCAAAATTCAGGGGACTGAGGCAAAAGGACTGTGAAGTCAAGACCAGCCTGGACTACATAGTGAGATCGCATCTCAAAACGAACAGCTTAGTGTCAGTCCCCACCTCTCTCTCACTAGCCAGCTGGTAAGAATATTTCTCCTACCAATGGTAAAAGCAGCTCTTTTCCAGCCTTGTGCTCTCTGACCACATTAAGTCAATGCAGGGCTGTGCGGGACAGAGCTTGGTGCACATAAAGATGCCCTTGTGTTAGTTGCTTATGTTGTTTGTACACAAGAACCCTCTCTATCAAAAAAGGTGTCGAGAGGGAAGTCTTATGTTTTCCAATGAAGAATGGCACCTGCCCTTCTTCAGTCATCATCAGAGAGGCTTCCTTCAGCAGCAGATGGAAGTGGGAGCAGAGACCCACAGCCAGACAGCATGTGGAGAGTCTAAATTGGAGGTCTCCATCGGGTCCCTTCCTTAGAGCTCAGGGGACCCTGCAGAAGTGGGGTGGAGTCAGAGGGGAGGACACCAGGAGAACACAGCCCACTGAATCAACTAAGCAGGGCTCACACGGGCTCACAGAGACTGAAGCAGCAAATACAGGGCCAGCATGGGGCTGCACCAGGTCCTCAGCTGTTAGCTTGGTATTTGTTTCTGAAGGACTCCTAACAGTGGGTGTGGGTTTGTCTCTGACTCTTTTGTCTGCTGTTGGGACTCTATTACTCCTATTGTGTTGTCTTGTTCAGCTCCTATATGAGGACTTTTGCCTTGTCTTATTGTATCCTATTTTGTCCTGTTTGGCTGTCATCTCTTGGAGGTCTGCTTTTTCCTGAAGAGGAAATAGAGAGTGGAGTGAATCTGGTGGAGGGAGGGGAAGCAAAAAGGATGGCACTGTGGTTAATATGATTTTGAATATTTCTGGACAAAGCAAGGTCAATGACATCCTTGACAGCAGAGTCACCCTTGGCACCACAATCAGCCCCTGCCTGGAGGGCAGCTTCTGAGTCAGGGGAAAGGTATTCTTCCCCTGGGACACCAGAAAAAAAAATGAAGCCACATAGGTTTAAGAAACTCATCTCTAGCAAGAAGCAAAGGTAACTCAATATAAAATGGACAGCCTTTCCAACAAATGGTGCCAGAGCAAATGGGCATACTCATGCAAGAAAAATAAAACCTAGAGACACAGACATTATACCTTTAACACACATTAAAAAATGGACCAGAGTCCGCCGGCCTGACCCCTACCAAGCGCCCTCATCCAGTGGCTAATGGAAGCAGAGGCAGACACCCACAGATATACACTGAACTGAACTCTGGAACCTAGATGGAGAGAGGGAGGAATGAAGATCACAGGGGTCAGTACCAGGCTGGTGAAACCCACAGTACAGCTGGCCAGAACAAGGGGGAGCACATGGACCCCCAGACTGCTGTCTGGGAGGCCAGCACAGGACTGATCTAGACCCCTGAACATGGATGTCAATGAGGAGGCCTCTGCACTCTAGGGGGCCCCTGGTGGTGGATTAGTATTTTTCCCTGGTGTAAGAAGGAACTTTGAGAGCCCATCCCACCTCTCAGCCTGGACACATGGGGGAGGGCCTAGGCCCGGCCCAGGATGATG
Organism: Cricetulus griseus; assembly: GCF_003668045.3. Classification (NCBI taxonomy): domain Eukaryota; kingdom Metazoa; phylum Chordata; class Mammalia; order Rodentia; family Cricetidae; genus Cricetulus; species Cricetulus griseus. Next base: position 13,649,287 of record NC_048600.1, on the reverse strand, counting down.
TGGTGGACTTTGGGGAGCCCCCAAAGTCCACCCAGCCTGGGGAGTGGAGGGTGTATGGGGTGGGGGGCAGGTGGGAGGCTGGGGAGGAGGGCTGGGGGGAGGAGAGGGAGAGGGAGGAGGGATTGACATGTGAAGCAAGCTTGTTCCTAATTTGAACTAATAAAAAAAAATTACAGCCAGGCGTTGGTAGTGCACGCCTTTAATCCCAGCACTCGGGAAGCAGAGGCAGGTGGATCTCTGTGAGCGAGTGCCAGGATAGGCTACAAAGCTACACAGAGAAACCCTGTCTCAAAACAAACAAACAAACAAACAAAAGAAACAAAAAAATACAAAAAAAAATTAATGGACCAGAAAAGGCAGGTGTGGTGGTACATGCCTTAATCCCAGCACTTGGCAGGCAGAGGCAGACAGATCTATGTGAATTGAGGCCAGCCTGGTCTACATAGTGAGTTCCAGGACAGCCAGGGCTATAGAGAAAGACTCATACTAAAACAAACAAACAAACAAAAAAACACCCCACAAACAGATAAACAAAACAATAAGGACCAGAGATATAACTGTACAGTGTAAAGATAAAGAACTACAAAGTCACATAGAATAGGTTACTATGGGTGAGTGAGTGAGTGAGTGAGGAGTGAATTAGTTACTTGTCATGTTACAAAGCACCTGAAAGGCATAAATTAAGTAAAGAAAGGGTTTATTTTGCCTCCTAGCTTGAAAATTCAGTGAGTTGCAGAAGGACATGGCTAGTCACATTGCTGGGCTGGCCTCTTCATTACTGTCCTCCTTGCTGTAGCATGCCAGGGAAGGCAGGGTGTTTACTTGGGAGTTTACTTGCAGGTCACCACAAGGGAAGCAAGGGCATCAAGAATAGCTCCGGCTGCAGTCATGCTGAGTCCACACTGTAACATCGTTTACACTGCGCCCACACTTTGTCCACACTGTATCCACAGAGAGAAACACCCCTACAAACTTCCCTGCCATATAATGGCACCTCCCACATTCAAGACGCCTGAGTTAAAACCTTTCAGGAAACACTCTAGATGTGTTTCCAACATGTCTCTGGACGCATTCAAACTGACAGTGAAGATTAGCCAATGCAGAGCATTGAACTAACCAAGTAGTAATAGTTTCTTTACTGCTTTAAAAAATTAAAATTTTATAAACTAATCCAGAGCAGAGACTGGGCTTTCCAATGCCCTCAGCTCCCCAGGGGGCTAATGAGGCAGTGTGCTGTGGAGTGTGACAGATGCAGGACAAAAAGATGATTAAAGATCTCTCTCAAGCTCCCTGTTCTCTGAGGTGATCTTAAGAGTCGCTTTCTCAACCTCATTATTATTCTTGCTTAGTACACAAGCAAATTTTGTTGAGGGAGAAAAGAGTGGAAAACAAAGCTTCATTATCCTTGTCTGTATAACGTTGGCATTGTAAGACTCAGCAATTTCTAGGTTCCTTCCTACTCAAGACACTCTGTGTGCGTGAATGAAATGCGAGTTTCGAGTTGTGGTTTCAAATACGGGGCAAGAGCATCTAGAATGATCCTGCGGTTCTTCCATGGTGTGGGTTGCAAACATTCTGATTGGAAAAAGAGGATGAACTTTTCTTTCAAGTTTGCAATTTAAAAAGTACAGTAAATAAAATCACACCATAGGCTAGTAGGCCTTTAATTTCTGGAGTGTTCTCAGCATTTCAGACAGTGATGACACACTAGAACTAACTTTAATGTTTTCACCTAAACACCCACCTCCAGACCCTCTGGGTCCTCTCTCCTGTGTCTCCTGGGTCAGGCTGGGTGGCCTGGGTCTCATTTCTTACTGCCCTATTTATGTATCTGATTGTTTGCTGTGTGGCAATTGAATGCAGGACTTACACAGATACTGTGCCCCCCTTACCCCTGCCCCACCTCACCCCTGCCCATCTCATCCCTGCCACACCTCACCCCTGCCCCATCTCTACAGATCTTTAGACCTTCTTTTTCTTCATGCTTCCTGTGTCCTTTCTTCTCTCAATTTTCATTTTTTTCTGTTTTCTTGTCCTTGTTTTGGCTCCTGCTCTGTGACAATGACCTAGATACAGAGGTTTGGCTCTCTGCTCAGTTATTTTAATGTATTCTCCACATAGGGCTGTTGTTAAGAAACGTGAGGGAACAGAAGTTGAAAAGAGCAGAAGATGAAGAAACTTTTCCAGGAGTGGGGATTGAGACAGGGTCTTTGTGTGTAGTCCTGGCTGTCCGGAGCTCACCATGAACCAGAAATCCACCCACATCTGCCTCCTGAGTGCTGGAATTGAACTAATTCAGCTCAGTTGAAGAAGAATCTTAGCACAGCTTCTCACTGTCCTGGAGATCCCTTTCCCAGAAGCCAGAGGAGAAACAGTTGAAAGGGAAGGGGATAGACTGTTGGCAGCTAGCAGAATGTCAATAAGTCATCCAGGAATCATGTCCTGTTTACTCTGGAGAGTCAGCCTCCTGGGGTGGGAGGAGGAGGAGGAAGCAGCAACAACAGAGGTTGGCTTTCCATCAAGCAGAAGTCCATTGGAATTCTACTTCTGCTCCTCAGAACAGTGTAACTTTCTGGGTATTTCAGAGTAAGTTGAACCAGTAAGAAATGAGTGCCTTTACCTCACTGGTGGAACTCTAAGGATGGAATGATGTGTTGTAGGCTATCTAACTGATGCTGCTTGTAGCCAGAGTTTAAGTCCTTCTTCCTCCTTTTTTTTAAAGATTTTATTTATTTATTTATTATGTATAAATAATGTATGCTGCATGCGAGCAGAAGGCACCAGATATCATTCAGGGTGGTTGTGAGCCACCATGTGGCTGCTGGGAATTGAACTCAGGACCTCTGGAAGAGCAGTCAGTGCTCTTAACCGCTGAGCCATCTCTCCAGCTCCCCCTTTTTTCCTTCTTCCTCCTTTTGTGACAGCCCCCAACATGTTCCTTGTTTGCATCTGTTGTAAGGTTATTTCAAACCTAGTGCATGTGGACATTAGACACCTAGTAGCCTCGGGGTTTGTGGGTCTGGCCCCAATCTTTGCTTCTCTCTCACCACTTCCATTCATGGATGGTCTTGACTTCCATGCAGAGGTCCTCAACTTTCTCCCAAACACCCCTAGGTTCCCCCATCCACAAGCTTATTCTCCATCATTCTGGACTCTCAGAGCCTTGCTCAGAGACACCCATCAAATAAACAGCCACATAAAACATGGCTCTTCCATTCCATAGCGATGGGTTCAGAACCCGTTTCTCCTCATCTGATTTCATCTGCTTTATCTGGCCTTACACAAGGAGCTCTATAGTAAATCAGTCACACCAAACTGACAGTATACCAGACTGTGTACCAGACGGTGGGCTATGCCCTTTATACAAATCCCCTCATGAAATGTATGATGACTCTGGGAGGTATACAAAGAAGCTAAGGCTCAGAATGGGCTCCTCTGCCAAAGTATTCAAATCTAGAGATAGGCGGTTCTACACTCAACTTAAATAAAAGAGAATAAATTAAACAAAAAACAAAATAGCTAAAAATCAAATACTGAGGATACCTGAAACCTCGGGTATGGGTAAGATTTTTATCAGTCTTGTAGGCCAACTAGCAGTCTGAGAAAGCAAGCATTCAAATAGAGCCCAAATAAATGCTGCAGAAAACTCTTCCTGCCACTAGGGAGCTCCCTCCGCCTTAGGCAAAGGATGATCAGAGGCCCTTGATGCTCTGAACTAGCTGGGTCATTAACTACACCTTCCAGAGACTCAATGCATTTTGCAAAAAATTTCCTGGGACAGTTGGGGAGACCATAGGCAGGGCCCCAAGCTGGAGCAATTTTCGAAGACACATCCCAGGCCTTCTAAGGTTAGGGGGGATTTGAGGACCACCCTAAGCTTGACTGGAAGCTCCTTGCTCGCTACCAGAACACATAAGAGAGAAGGCAGAAAGAAACATTTTCCTCTCAGAATTGGAGATCAAATGGAACAACCCTGAATCTCCTAGACCAGCGGTTCTCAACCTGGGGGTCAAACGAGGACTATTGGAAAATAGAGACATTTACATTATTATTCATAACTAGCAAAATTACAGATAAGAAGTATAATAATTTTATGGTTGGGGAGTCACCACAACATGAGGAACTGTATTAAAGGGTCACAGCATTGGGAAGGGTGAGAACCACTGCACTAGATGCAAGCCTGTGTGGTCCTAAACTCATCCAGAATGGATGGCCCACTGGGACCTCACACTTTGGAGGACTGAGATGTCACGAGCTATTGCACATTTTGTTAAAATTCAGTGGATCCCGCTCCCTCCAACCAAAGTTACAAAGTACGATTTTCTTGGAAAAAATCCCTGCAGAGAAAAACAACTCAGGAAGGCAGCCGAGGGATTTACACCCACATCGCCACTTGCGGAACCCAGGGAAGATTGCAAGGAACCTTCTTCTTCAACAGCAGTGGGAGACCCCCAGGAATCCAGGGTAGGGGTGAGGGGCAGGATTGTTGTATTTCAACACGGTTTCGCAACACCTTTGGGGTGACATCAAGTGAAAAGAGGCAAATTCTGAAGCCATATTTAAACTGCCACCTCAACTACAGACTAACAGGGAGCTCAGGGGAAGGCTCAGGCGTTAGGTTAGTTAAGACAGAGGGGCTCCTCTAGCTCCTTTTATAGGATTGGTTTTTGGTCAAATCAAGTGTGTACAAAGGTGAAACTGGGCCGGGTGCGGTGGTGCACATCTGTATTCCGACCACTAGGAAGACAGAGGCAGGAGGATCACTGCAAGTTCTAGGCTAGCAGCTACATAACAAGACCGTTAAAACAACAGCCAGAAAACAAAACAAGAAGTGGGTGACTCTCTCTCTCTCTCTCTCTCTCTCTCTCTCTCTCTCTCTCTCTCTCTCTCTCTCTCTCTCTCTCTCTCTCTCTCCAGAGATTTCATTATATTTTACAGGAGATGTCAAAAATAGGAATCCGGTATCTTGAACCTGGCTACTGTGCAGGACAAAACTGTACTCATCTAGAGAACGAACTGCTGGTTCGAGACCTCAGGTCCGGCATATGCGAACCGAGGCGACCCAGAGTGGCCTTTCTGGTGGTCTATGAGAACAGTTTTCCTGTACCGATCGACCACCCTCGCTCTCTCCAGCCTGCAATCCCGCCGGCGTCAGACCCAGTAGGGCGCTAACCCGGTGGCGCAAGTGGGGACCGGCAGCCTCGAAGAGCCGCCGCCGCATTGTTTCAGCCCCGCGGGTGGGGTCTAGCAGGGGGAGGGGAGGCGGTGTGTCCTCGGGAGCCGCCCCATACCCTCCCAGGGGACCCGTACAGCTGCGCGCCTTAGCGCCGGGGCTTTGTGAAGTGTCACTAGTTACCATGGGACCCGAAAGGAACGCGGAGAATGGCGCTAGGAGGGCTGGGGCTGTAGAGGTTCTGGGGCCGTGCCCTCTGTCCCCTCTCGGACCCCGGTCCTGCAACAGGGACTGTCGGGATTTGTAGTCCCAAAGGCGGCAGCGGCTCGAAGGATGCGGGACGCCTCCCCCTAACCTGCTAGTGCGAGGTGGCGAGCGCTGGGGCGGAGTCCTTGGGTCCGCGATTGGCTCAGGCGGCTCCCAGCCCCCACCCTCGTCTCCACCCCCGCTCGCCACTCGGGACTCCAGCTCCAGGCGCGCAAGGCGGCCACCGAGCGAGCGCGCTAGCAGCCGCTCCAGTCCCGTGCATCCGCAGCTACCGCGCCGCGGCGAGACCCGGAGACCGACCGACGGACGGACCCGCATAGTCGCAGCATCCTGGAGGAGTGGGTGATGGCGAGGGGAGGGTGGTGGGCTTAACCTTCCCGGGCTGGAGCATCCATCCCGCTCTCTCTGTCTCCACGAAGCGCACAAAAGGGAGGGAATTGGGATGCGCCTAGGCTCACCGGGCCGCGGAGAGAGATGTTTAGGCTTGGGGCAGCCATCCGGGCTAAGGTGGGCGCTAGTCCCGTTCTTTGTACGCCCACCGAGCTCGACTTGGTGCCTTGCGGCGCCTTAAGGCGTTGAATGTGTGCTGGAGAGATGTGCAAATACCTAGGGTGAGGAGGCAGCCGAGTTGAGGGGTTCACGCGGAGCACCCGGTAGTCGCGCTGCCGCAGTTGGTCGACGTACGATAAAAGGCTAAAAGGGTGTGACTACCGGGGCAGTGTTTTTAGTGGTCAGCCTGCCCTCCGGGATATCCCTGGATCGCCACTGTCCCTGGTTCCCACCCACCGCCTAGATACACGCCCTTGGGTTCCTTTCGCCTCCGGGTTGAGATCTGCCCAACCTGGACGTCTGTCTGTATCTTCGGTCCCGCTCGCAGCAGAGCGGAGGCCTTCGAGGCACCTGCGGGAACCACAAAGGCCTCTTGCATCTGCCCAGCCCCTAGCAGCGAGGGAGCCCTGTCGCCAAGTCCGCAGCGCAGCATCGATCTTGGTGGGCGAGGGACGTCGACGCCCCAAGGCCTGTGGAGCAGGCTGGAGCTAACTGCGAAGGGGACAAACGGGGGGCGGAGGCCTGGATTTGATTAAAAGAAAACCGGGGAGCTGGGTGGGGACAGGTGATCGAATCTGAGGGAGGAGGCCGTGGCTCGGGAAAGACTGAGAAGTGGGGGGGGGCGGGTATGAAGCTCCGCGCAGGTGGCGCGAGGCGAGGTTGGTCTGAAGAATGAAGAGGGAAGGAGAGACGAGGGAGGGTGGAGACCTTCGGGGTTTGAGAAGAGTAGACAGGCATGGGGAGGGGACTGAGGCTGTGCGGGGGAGGGGGTCCTCGTGAAGGTGGGGGTCTCCACCAGGGGAGGGGCAGACAGCTGAGGAGGGGCGACTCTTTGCCTGAAGACGGTCAGCTCTAGGCCAGTCGCGGTGCGACCTGAGATGCTGGCTGGGCGTGGTCCTCCGACTGGGCCAGGGAGCTCCGGTGGCGGTACCCGACGGGGCTGGGCTGGCTCCGCTAGGTGCTTTGTTTCTAAGCTTGGAACAACCCATGGGGACTCGTTTAGAATTTTATGATAATCTGCAGCGCCCCCCGGCACACCCTGTTCGCGCTTAGCTGAAAGGCTTTGCCCAGTGGCAGATGCTGCCCGAGAGGCGGATGAGGAGGGGTGCGTCTCCCGCCCCGGAGACCCTGAGAACAATGGCCTGTATAGTGTCCTCCTGTCGTCGAAGCAAGCCCCCCTCCCCGCCCCAGAATTCAAGTGTGAGGTGTTCTTGTGCAGAAAACGCTCGCCCAGAAACCTAGGAGCACGTGCTGTCTCTGGGGTTTGCCTTAGGCACCTGGTACCCCTGGGAATTCTGAATGGGGGTCGCATGTTTCCCCCGGGCTATGGACCCCGGGGACAGCCCCGCACCCACCCCGCTTCTAGTGTCACTTGGGCTGCTGCATCTCTGTCCCCGCTGTACGCGACTGACGAGTTTAGATGTGGCGCGTAGCAGCATGGCAGTGAGGCAAGTCCCAGAGGCCGAAGGTCGCCGTGGTGCAAAATAGGCTTTGTCTGCCCAGACCGCCTGAGCCCAAGTCTGGGGGCTGTTATGCTTCCTAAACGAACCCTCAGGGCTGAGGTTTGGAGTAAATTAGGGAGAAGCCCCGGTGGTGGAGATTACACGACAAGGGTGCGGCTCTTGGGTTTTAGAACTTGCGTCAGGGGATTCAGTGCTTCTTTTGCCGGTGACCACACCCAAGTGAGAGCATCTTTTGCAGATTTCACCCGTATTGTCTCCTGACCTAAGAGTGAGATGGCTATGCAATAGGTTGTGACTGCTTTCCCATAGGAAGGCTGATGAGCACAGAGTAAACACGCTCCAGTCTAAACGCCCTCTCAATTGCGGGCTAGCTAAGCACCTTGTGTGTCAACTGTAGCGCCCTGACATGTGAACCAACAACCAAAAGCCTGAATTCTGTTTTTTGTTTTTTGTTGTTGTTTGTTGTTGTTGTTGTTGTTGTTTTAATTCTATTACTAAGTTAAAGGTGAATCTTAGGCATAAAGTTCAAATTATCACTGATTTGCAAAAGACAGAAAGCAAATCAGACATGTTTTTACTGCAGGAGTGAAAGACTAAATGGCAAAACATTAGAGAACTGATGTTATTTAGGTTTGCAATCAAAATAACTGATGAGCCATTTGGCCCTGCTAACCTGGCCTTGAAACCTGGGGGTTTTCATTCCTAGCCAGTCTGTGAATTAAAGTGTGACCTGGCAGTGGAGGTGGATGGTCACCCACCTCCAGACCACCGCTCCAAGGATCTAACTAGAGGAAATCAGTCAGAGCTCTTCGGTTTTAGGTGATGATTTGAGGCGGTGCATCTATTTACAAGTCTCCAAATGCTAGCTGAAATGCTGCTCACTGGATTTTTTTTAACTATAGCTTTGCTAAATCTTAAACAACACACACACATACATGTCCACATGTATTCATATCTGAATTCGTTCATCCTGGAATATGAAAAACTAAAATTTTAATATTGCAAAATTAGAAATCTGACAATAGAAAGCTTTACTTGTGAAAAATGCTTTTTCCCCCTTTTCTCAAAAGGAAAAAATTTTGAGAGGAATCCTTTTATTGGTTTGCTTTTTTTGTAACAAACTTATGAATACGAGGGTTTGTTTTGGTTGGGGTTTTGGAGGCAGTTTAGTCCAAACTGGCTTCAAACTTGCAGCATTTCTTCCTCAGACTCCCCAGTGCCAAACCATAAGCGCGCGCGCGCGCGCGCGCGCGCGCACACGCACACACGCACACACACACACACACACACACACACACACACACACACACACACACACACACCACCTGCTTCTGCTATGGCTGCTTCTATGAAATCTCTAGAACACAGACCCCAGGAAAGACAGAGACAGGTGGTCGGTCCCAGAAAGGACTTCTAGGGTGCCCTTTTTGTTGTTGTTGTTTTGTTTTTGTTTTTCGAGACTGGGTTTCTCTGTGTAGCTTTGGAGCCTATCCTGGCACTCGCTCTGGAGACCAGGCTGGCCTCAAACTCACAGAGATCCACCTGCCTCTGCCCCCGAGTGCTGGGATTAAAGGCGTGCACCACCAACGCCCGGCTAGGGTGCCATTCTTAACTCTCATTTCCATGAAACCAGGAACTTCAGTCAAGTACACAGTTTTGTAGTTGGCCCAGGGACCCCAGGAGTTTTCAGCATGATCTCTTAGGTGACTGTGGCATTAGCCTGTGTAGTTGCTTGATCCCTTTGTGCTGTGTGCTTCTATCCCTGGAAACAGTTAACACAGCAAGGCGGATTTACAGATCTGGAGTAGTCTTCATCTGTGATGTCTCCGCCTCTCTCCATCTCCACCCTCCTGCCTCCATTTGGCTCCTCTGAGAAGGATTCAGATGCTAGGCGTCATGGGCAAGTCTCCAAGGCAAAGGCAAACTACCTTCACTGATATTTTTCTTTTCTAGTAGAACTTAGAAAAATAGTAGGGGGTTGCAAGTTGGAATTGTAAGACTAGAGGATCTGAGACCCAGTTTGTCTTTCTCATATAAAAGTAATTTCCAAGGTTCTGATAGGATCGGGTACCATCTCCCCCTTCCTCTATAAACCACAGTTTCAGAAAAGAATGAGTTCATGGGGGCCTATAGCCATCATACAGAAGGCTTTGTCAATGTGAAACACTGTAGAAATAAATTGGTACCATTTGGTAGCAAATAACCATAAGTGTGTTTCATTACCTTTTCTTAAAGAAATCAGATATTTGATGTATTGCACTGCTTGTGGGTAAATAAGAACTCACTCAAGATTTCTTCAAAATTTTTATAGGAAGACAAAAGGTTGAAATGCTAAGGTATGAATTTTATTAACTTTGATATGTATATATGAAAGCTGCTGTCAATTTAGCAAAATAAATTCAGGAAGGTATGGTTATGGTTTGTTCCATTTCAGTCTTGGAGCTTGTTTTATTTAAAATAAGTTGGCTAACCCTTAGCATCACTTGTGCCTGTGAAGGATGGCTGTCAATCACTTGTTCCCTTATTCCTTCCACATAGGCCTGTACTTATAATCCAGGCTTAGAGATAGTGTCATTGTGGGAGAGCAGACCCTTAGCCACCACTGCTATTTCCTGTCTGTCTAGCCTTAGGTGAGTTGTCTTTTGATACAGTAAATGTCATTGATGGGTGTGCAGTGTGTGCCAGAGGATGAGATGACTCAATAGGTGTATAGATCTGAGAGCAGTGTCTGTTACCTAACAAGTGGCCCATAAAAATGATGTCACTACCACCACCATCACGCTCTTCCCTATAACCCATGCCCACGAAACAACGTTCTGAGTCCTTATTTGGTCTTTATTCCCCAGTACAGGCTTCTGCCTAGTGATTTCACTAGTGGGAATGCAGAGGTCGGTTAGGACTCCTGAAGCCCCACCCTTGCAAATAGTAGGAACACATAGTATGATTTTAACACACAGATATTTTGAGCAGTTCAGACTTTGGAGAGTTTAAGAAGGTTCCAGAAGTGCACTGACCCCAGGTTTGATGAATCACCCCCATATAAGGGGTCAGCCTCCTGTCATCCCCTCCCAAACCATCCAAAAGAGCAATCAAGTACCTGAGGGGTGATATCCCCAGGCTGTTTTGTCCTGGGAGGTGGGAAGAGTGACCATGCTTAGTTAATGGTAAAATGTTGGGAATAGCTTTACTTTTCCAGCTAAGAAATATCGATCCTGGGGCTGAGGAGATGGTTAAGTGCTTGCTGTGAAGGTCATATTTGGAATCCATATAAAAGTCACATCTAATTTGTAATCTGAGGAGAGAGAGACATGTTGACTCTCATGGCCATCCATGTTCAGTGAGACTCAGTCTCAGAAAATAAGATAGAAAGCCATTGAAGATACTCAGCATTGGCCTCTGGCCTCCCCTGCACCCCCCACCCCCCGCCCATGCATGTTCACCCAAAGTGTATGTGTGCACATCCTCACAAATATGTACATACACACACATACATACCCCATGTAAAGAAATAAAGATCTCAGACTTGCAAACACGGTCAAAGCATTTTCTCTATACAGGAATAGATCCCATGGTTTTTACCAGCTTGTGAATGAGGTCACAGAAATGAGAAGGGAGCGGTGGTCTCTGCTCAAACCCCAGGAGTCTTCTTAGAGTTTGTGTTGTCAGATTAGCTTGGGAGCTAGCACATCTGGTCATTTGTAGGGCAGGCTGACCAGGCTGATGAGTTAGAAATATGTGCAGGAGCTGAGGGTCCACTCATAAGCTAAAATCCCCTCTTGGTTTTCCTTGGGAATGTGAGACTGTTTTTCTCTTTATTCAACTGATTAGATGAACATTGTTCATACTATTGGGGAAAGTCTCCTTTGCTTATAACTGACTGATGGCAGATGAGCACACCCTTAGCATCCATTCTGGACAACCAAGATGATGAACTCAATACTTGGACATGGTAGCCTAACCAGGTGACTCAAAATCTGCAAATCCCATGCTCTTAAACACTGTCCCAAGCTTTAAAAAGTACTAGTTTGGTATAAGGTTTATAGTAAACAAAAGAGTTTTCACAGAGCCAGGCTTTTGGTGACACACGCCTTTAATCCCAGAACTCCGGAGGCAGAGGTAGGCAGATCTCTGTGAGTTCGAGACCAGCCTGGTCTACAAGAGCTAGTTCCAGGACAGCCTCCAAAGCCACAGAGAAACCCTGTCTCAAAAACCAAAAAAAAAAAAAAAAAAAAAAAAAAAAAAAAAAAACCCAGTTTTTACAGGTACTTTGACATACACTTGTAATCTCAGCGCTTAGTAGGTATAAATAGGAGAATCAGGAGTTAAGGCAGTGTGTCAAATTCAAGGCGATCCTCAGCTACATGAGACCTTGTCTCAAAAATAAATAAATAAATAAACAAAACAAAAAATAGGTCCTGGAGAGATTGCTAGTGGTTAAAAGTGCTCATTGTCCTTGCAGAGGAGTGGAGATTGGTTCCGATTACCCACATTGGGCTGCTTGCAATTCCATGTCCCTCCAGCTCTAGGGGATCGAATGTCCTTGCTTGGCTTCTGAGAACTTGCGAGTGTGCACACACACAAATACAAATAAAATATATTTTTAGAGAAATCCAAAAATAGATATAATAAATTGGGTGGTGGGCCTTAACATTACACAGAAGTATATACTGTATAAAATGTCTAAGATGGAATTTGTTCCTCTCTTCCTCATTTGTTTTCAGCACAAAGTATCGTTCAGACTTAAGCACTTAATGGGTGGTGCTGGAAAAGCAACCGGCTGACTGAGATAATATTTCAGGGAATTTTTTCCAGCCATTGAGACCTCTAGTTCATCATTTAAATTTGCAATCATTTGAGCTAAATGAAGTTAAGGTTTTGTGAATGGCCAGTTTCTCTTAGTGAGGAAAAAAAAAGAGCATTTCTGTATTCTGAATTGAGCATTGTCACTTCCCACCCCCTGACATCTGTCCATTTTTGTTGGCTTGGCACAGTGTTTTGGATCTGTCACTGCATCAACTGTGTGTAAATATGTGTCTCCCATGTATTAGCAGTGTCCAGCACTAAGTCACACCACCTTTGTGTCACACCAGGGTCCATTTCCAGGCTGCCCCTTTGTTGATTTAAAATCCGCCATTGGCTTGCAGGAATTTCTCAGGCCTGGGGTCTTTATTCTCTCTCCTTTTGTCTGGTCCTGTCTTTCTCTTTGTCCTTCTGTGGAGCAAGGCCCTCTACTGATTCAGAAGCTGCCTCATTCTCATTTTTACTAATTTAGGTCTCTGTCGGCATGGATTGATTTTGCCTATTCTGTTATACGACCCAAATGCCACCTTGAATTCTAAAATCAACAACTTATTTCTAGCATGTGCAGAATCTGTCCCATCAGAGAGATGTTACATAGACTGGCTTAAGTTTGCCAGGCAAAGCACATACATAAAATGGCAACTTTGGGAAAGCTAGGCAGAGTGGCTGAGGATATATCTGAAATACATTACAGCTCAATGGTGACTGCCTGTCCTGCATACAAAAGGCTCTGATTCAAGCCCGAGCACCACCCCAAATAGTTTTCAAATGGCTTATGGTCCATTGAGATGGCTCAGCAGGTAACTGGCACTTGCTGCCAAGACTGACAACCTGAATTTAATCTCTGGAACCCACACAGTCCTGCCTTGTCATGCAAGTGCGCCCCCACCAAACAAACATCAAAAAATAAAAAAATATTTATGTATGCTTGCTTATGTTTGTAGATATTTTGATTCCAGGGTTTGAGCCCAGGGCCTTGTGCATGCTTGGCAAAGTGCTCTAAAGTGTGTGTGTGTGTGTGTGTGTGTGTGTGTGTGTGTGTGTGTGTGTACATTGTAGTACATATGCACATGTCAGATGACAATCCACAGAAGTTGGTTCTCTCTTTCCACTTTGTGGTCCCTGGGACAGAACTCTGGTTGTCAGCCTTAGTGCCAAAGACCTTTATGTCATTAGTCATCCCACTGGCCCCAAACTCTTTATCTTTGAGCAAAAAGTAACACCTTAAACTGTGTCTCTTCAGTCCACAGAAACCTATCAGAGGGTACCATTTCATTCATAGTAACTGATAGGGTTTTTCTTTTTGTTTTAAGATGGGGCATCATTATGTAGTCCTGGCTGGTCTGAAGCTCACTGTGTAGTCCAGGCATGCCTTGAACCCAGAGAACCACCTGCCTTCCCCTCCTAAATGCTGGGATTAAAAGCATGCAGCCCTGGGCTTGGCAATTATTCTTAAATATGGGAACTTATAAGTATATGTTAGTTTCTTTACTTGATCAACTTCACAAATCTGTTAATTAGAGATTTTCTTTTCAGTGCTGGACAGGGAGCCCCATGCTTTGTTCACGGTTGGCCAGGGCTCTGCCCTTGAACTTCCTCCCCAGAGAATATGTCCCAGACAACCTAGTTGGCAAGTTGGTTATCAAAGAGTTTGTGAGAAAGTTGGCATACAGTTGTCTGAGGTGGTGCTGGAAAGATAGCTCAGTGATTAGGAACACTGGTTGCTCTTCCAGAGGACCCAGGTTCAATTCCCAGCACCCACATGGCAGCTCATAGTTGTCTGTGAGTCCAGTTCTAGGGGATCTTATTCTCCCTTCTGGCCTCCACAGGTACTTCACCCATGTGATACACAGACATACATATAAATAAAAATAATTAATCAAAATTTTAAAAATTTTGTTTGAGGTAATCAGTCAAGACCTACAATAAGAATTTGGAAGGCAAAGAAGCTGAAGAAAAAAAGCTGGTTTTTATCAGTAAGTTATATCTAATGATGCTATCTCTTATTATCAGGTAGTATCTAGAATTAGATACTACCTGATAATAGTGTGAGAGAAATGAGACGATCTCCCTTCTGTGGAGAGAGGAGACAGTTCTGGGGTGTTAGGTACATTCACAGTGTCTGAGAATGCCATAGTCAGGAGCAGGACTAAAAGCTGGCACAGCCTGGCAAGTTAAGCTCACTGTAGTTTGACTTTCTTGTCTGACTTTCTTGGACTGCCAATCCCCAAATAGTGACATGGAGACTTATTAATTATGAAAGCTTGGTCTTTAGCTTAGGCTTATTCCCAACTAGCTCTTATAATTAAATTAACCTGTTTCTGTTAATCTACATTCTGCCACCTGGTTCGGTTACCTCTCCTCTATACCGAATGTCTGACTTCCTCAATGTCTCACTGGTGTCTCCCATGCCTGAATTCATCCGGAGTTCCTCTCTTTCCCCGGAAGTCCCACCTGTTCTCTCCTGCTTAGCTACTGGACATTCAGCTCTTTATTAAACCAATCAGAGTGACACATCTTCACAAAGTGTAAGCTTAGTAACCAGGCATTTGAATGAGAACCTGATGGTCCTCAGAGCTAATATTTGAAATGGACTTGAACTTCCTCTTTCAGGATGGCCTCTGTTTGCTGAATGCCTGCAACAGGCTCTGATCCCCAGGAAGGAGCTAGCATGTGGGGAAGAGAAATGGGGCCTACTCTTTCATCTCCCTAAGCCTGTTTCTTTATGAACTGAGGGCTTGTTAACGTTTTCACAGGCTTGATGAGGGGGCTAATGGGATGAGGTGTTCCAAGCCGGAGGGGTGTTGTAAGTGTTCTGCAAGTGGAGCTAATGGTACTACCTAGGTGGTAAGTTGGGGACTTTGAGCTGTGTAAAGATGCAGGTTTGGGGTGGAGCTGGAGAAAGGAACCCATTAGAAGCATGGTGACCAGCACTCCATGGTATAGCCCTTTTCACGATGCACAACCCATCCCAGTTGTTTCAGTTAGTCCCACGATGCTCTTGCTGTTTTGTTGAGTGAACTTGAGGGATCCTAAGTCCTCCTTTTGGAAAATTCCCCTGTGCCATTTGACCCATGGTCTTTGAGGTTTCTCCCCACCCAGGAAGGAGATGCCTCTTTCCCCTACCCTCCACCTCCAGAGGCATCTTCCTCAGAACCCATCTGGGGAGCCTAGCCCTTTCCCCCATGCTACATGGAGGGAGAAGGCCCTGTGTGTTCACCCCAAGCCTGTTACCCGAGTCAGCCCATTGTATGCTCCCGTGTCAACTCTGCTCTGTCACATCCCCGTGCCTCAGTACCTTTGCCACGACTAAATGTGGGCTCTGAATTAACCCCATGAAACAGCTCGTGGTTCTTGGCACTGTGCCCCTTCACAGTGTTCCTGCTCAGTCACTAACCAGGAACAGTGTCGACCAACAGCCTTGACCCTCACTGCCCCCAGTCCTCTTTCTTGGTGCTCTCCTGAAAAACCTGATCCTCCTCCCTCTTCACTCTACCATGGAGAGTGAGAACCCTGAGAACCCATTTTCTTGACTTGTCCAGGCCAGTCTGGAATTTTAATACTTTGCTATTACTGTTTAAAGTTTGCCCTATGGTAGCCAAGAAGAAGCCCAAGCCCTGGGAGCTAAGGCCTGGCCTGGAGCAGCAGTATGTTGAAAAGGCTCTTTTATTACTTTGATTTAGATATGATCTGAATATCATAAAGTTGTCCTGTGTGCAATCCCACAGGGTTCAGTGTGTTCACAGAGTGTCACAAACACCCACCATATTGTAATGTAATATTAGACTACTTTCATTGCCCAGGAAGAAACCCTAGGCCCAATAGCAGTCGCCCCTCATTTTCCCCCATGCATCTCCTCTCTGCCTCTTTGCTCCCTAGCAACCATCCCTAGCAACCATTCAGCTACTGTTTGTGTGATTTGCCCATCCTGGGTATTTCATACAAATGGAATCCTATAGTACTTGGCCTTTTGTGACCATTGAAGCCCCATGTTTCAATCACCTAAACAGTAATGCGATGCCTTCACTCTAGTTCACAATATACTTTATTATTTTTTTTGCTCTAATATAAAGATTAAAGACATTTGGGAAAGTGCATACTGTTAAATAATTGCCCACCAAGCATGCTCAGGCTAGAATGTTCATAGCTCGGTGGTGGAGAGAGGTTATCTGTCATGTGTGAGGCCCTGGGCACAATCCAAAGAAAAGAGGAAGAGGAGAGGCCTGGTTATCTGGTGCCACACTCTGAAAAGGACAGCTCCATAGGACAGCTAGACCTCTTTCCATCCAGAGCAGGGATAAATCCCACAACAGAATTCCTTAAGAAGACATTTAAGTAGCTCACAAAGGAAAAGGTGTATGTTGTCTGTCAGGCATGGGTTCACACAGGTCTGTGGAAGTAAGACACAGAGACACTATAAGGATGAATTTTAGCCTTTTCCAGCTGCAGGGACCTCAGTCTTTGGTGAAGGTTTTTTGTTGTTGTTATCCAATTCACACCTTTAGCTAGTTAATTTTCATATACTAAAACCTCTTATCTAAGTTCCCCAAAGGGACAATGCCAAACGCAAATTCTCAATTAAGGAGCACCTCAGTTTGCTGGGTTCTCTTCCAACCAAGTTTTACTTAGGCTTTGTGTTTTTAGGACACTCTGAGACAAGATTTACATATTTCAAACAGAAGGCACAAACGGAGACAAAAGGCAGATCAAACCTAGGTGCTAACACTCTAGAAGGAAACCTCCGGCAGAACTCTGTAGGAGTTCTCCCTACAGTGATTGTGATGTGTTTCTATCACTGTGGCAAAAACTCAAGAAAACAGATTGGAGGGCAAGGATTTGCCTTGGATCATGCTTTCAGAGGGTTCATGGTAGGCTGGCTCCATTTACTTTAGGACTGTGTTGAGGCAGAATATCATGGCAGCAGGAACTCATGGCAGGGGAAGCTGCTCACCTCAGCAGAGTGGCAAAGAACACAGGAAGGGCGTGGATAAGAGAGTCAATCAAGGGCCCACCTACCAATCTCCATCCCTCCCCCACCAATAATGCCATCAGGTTACGAACCCATGTGTGGGTGGATCCATCAATGTACAGTCACTTCTCCAAAGCCCCACCACTGAGCAATTCATTGCTTGGGACCCAAATCTTCAACAAATGAGCCTCTTGCAGAGACCACTTCATATCCAAACTGTAACAAAGTGGATGTGGAGGTGCCAGCTGGAGGGAGCTCAGCCACCTTCTGTGCAGAGACTGGCAGTGTGTGACAGCCAATAACTAATGCATAGGACTGCCACCAAGAGAACGTTCTTGGCTGCAGGGGTCCATCCTACAGCTTCACTGAACTGGTGTTGGGATGGTTTGGTAGGGAAAGGGCTCCAGGTAGAGGGATAGATGTGATGTGCCCCCAGAACTGAAGGGCTGATAGGATCCACATGGCTGGCAAAGGGGGCTTGAGCAGCAGAGAGAGGGAAACAGGCAAGAACGGCCTCTTGGCTCTTCCTTATTGGCATCTATCAGTTTTCCAGAATCCAAGGCCTGCGGGGTGGACTCGAGACATGGGACATGAGCAGCCCTTGGCTTCATCTACATTAATTTAAATGAAATTATTTAATTTACGTTAAAGCCCAGTCATTGCCCTGAGTCTCTAGACTGCCTTCAGAAAGTGCCTGCCTTTTCCTGTGAATTAAACTCAATGACAATGCCTGGACAACTTTGGGAAATATCTCCAGTGCCAGTGTATGTTTTAAAAAGTTCTGTGCATGCAAGCAATGTGATTATTTCCTGTGGACTTGGATGAAAATAATTTCACACATTTCTCGTCCCCTTGGGAACCTTCATTAGGTCTTTTGTGCTAACAAATAGCACGAAGCAGTGGTCTGTCCTCGACTATAGCATCTTGTTCCAGTTAAGATGTAGTAATTCTGTGTTGTTTTACATTTAGGCTGACCTTGGGGTCATCAGAGGATATTTTATGTTATACAAATTATATATAATGGGTATGGATCACAAGAAAGACCCTGTGTGGAAAAAGAGTTCAGAGCCTGGAAATGTAGGATTCTTGTGTTTGAAGCGAAGCAGTCATCAGTGATGGAATGTTTACAAGGACCCAGTGCCAAGTGTTAGCATCCATGTTATCAATGAGATTTCTATAACATGGTCCTCTGTCCCTCCAGTCACCACAGACTGAAGCGCTAGCAGCCGTGATATTCTTGAAGGCAGGGATCCCATAGTACCCATTGTGAACCTGTCATCAAGGATATTGAGGGCCACCACTTGTGTCCTTGTGCTTCGATCTTGCCTTGCCATGTTTATTCGTCATGTGTGTGCTATGGGTCAAGCCACTTACCCTTTCTGAACATGATGGGCCTCATTCATTACAGGGTTGCTGTGAGAACTAGAAATTAAGTATAGTTAGTTCTTCATAGCGGCAGGCTCTGCATCCTGAGATTCAACCAAGTGCGGACTGGAAAATATTTGAGAAAAAAATTGTATCTGTATTCCACGTGTGCAGACTTCACTGTCATTTCCTACAACATAGTAACTACCTACATGTTAAAATTATATTAAAGAATTATAAGTAGGGCAGGAGAGATGGATCAGCAGTTAAGAACTCTGGCTGTTCTTCCAGGAGACCCGGGTTCAATTCCCAGCACCCACATGGCACCTCGAAACTGTAACTACAGTTCCAGGGAATCTGATACCTTCACATAGACATATATGCAGGTGAAAAACCAATGCACATAAACTAAAAATAAATTATTTTTAAAAAGAATTATAAGTAATCTAGCGAATACTTATTTATGTTTATGTATTTGTTTAGCGTGTGAGGGTGGGGGGTGTTAGTGTGCCTATGGAGGTTAGAGGACAACTTGCAGGACTTGGTTCTTTCTCTTCATCCACCTTGTGGATCTGAGGCATTGAACTCAGGCCATCAGCCTTGGCAGCAAGCACCTTTCCCCACTGAGTCATCTTGCCATCCTGAGAATGTCTAAAGTATATGGAGAATGTGTAAACATCCTATAGAAATATATGCCATTTGTTAGTAAGCTACTGGAGCATCTTCAGATTTTAGCATCTTAGAAAAAGGAGGATCCTAGAACCAGCCCTTTTCAGAGATGACCAGATGACTGCATATAAAATGTACAGTCTGTGCTTGCAACGTAATAGCACTGAGCAAAATAAAAAAACTCTTTAAAAGGTGAACAGGGAAACGATCAAACATGCTGTAAGAAAATACCACAAGAAAGGAAGACAGCAAGAAGGGAGTGAGCTGCCCTCAGAGAGCTACTGTCAGTGTGCTGACCATCTTTGATGTACCCATTATACAGATGCACACATACATGGTCCATTCTAGTTTTTATTTTAAGATTTATTTTTATTTTTAAATTATGTGTATATGTCTGTGTTTGTATATGTGACCACAGGTGCCAGTGGAGGCCAGAGGAGGGTATTGGATCCCCTGGAGCTGGAATTACAGGTGGTTGTGAACCACCTAATGTGGATGCTGGAACCAAACTCAGGTCCTCTACAAGCTCAGTACATGCTCTTAACTGCTGAGCCATCTCATCTTAAAAAAAAAAAAAAAAAAAAAAAAAAACTTTTTCTTAAACATTACCACCCACCCTGAAGTAGCCAGTGGGGTGTCTCAGTTCTTATTTGCATCATGCACTTGCCAATGTATATAATATAGATGAGGAGGTAGATAATTTTTGTCGTTCATTTGTGAAAATGAACAGTTTGCTTTTGTGCACGTATATCATAAGTGCTTGGTTTGGTTTCCATTTTAGTGAAATACGCGTCTGAAACTTGCCTGGTCTGGTAGAGATCTTGTTTACACATCTAACATTCAAAGAGATTGGAGACTACTGCAGTTTATCCAACCGTTGCCCAGTGATGGGTGCCCCATCTGCTTCAGTTGTTTGTGTTTGACTACAGCAGTGTTGCTGCGGCCATCCCTGGGGCTGTCTCCTCAGATTCCAGTGTCTTTATTTCTGTGCTTAAAATCCTAACAGTACAGCCACGGGGCTTTCAGAAATCTTAATAGAGATCTCCTGACTTCTCCATAGAGGTGTAACACTCCAGTCTCCATCAGCACCATCTGAGACTGTCCTCATGCCAAACCCACACTCGCAGAGCCTGCCAATGTCAGGAATCACCTCAATGCTGCTTCCTCTCGCATGCCCTTGGCTGCTGCAAAGGTCAGACTGCACGGTTTAGATGTGTTCCATTGTGCATTGCTTCACAGTCTTTCTCTTGTTTATATACAATGTTCCAGATCAGAATGTAAGAGCCCAGAGCTGTCACATGGACAATATGTGTTTCCCAGGCCACTTAACTGTTTAGTGACTTATTTCTGTGGCACTGTTTGTTTCTTTTCCTATGGCTGTGATAGGGGGATAATGGTTCATTTTATCTCACAGTTCAAGGTAGGGAGTCAAAGCTGCTGGAACTTGAAGCAGCTGGTTGCATCCCACTGCAGTCAGAAACAAGCAATAAATGCATATGTACTGTTCCATTTCTTTCTCCATTTATACAGCCCAACATCCCCACCCAGGGAAAACCTGGAGCCACCTGCAAAGAGAACGAATTCTCCCATCTCAGTCAGTGCAGTCAGGGTAACCCTCCACAGGCCCATTTCTCAGGTTACTCTAGACTAGCTGTTCTCAACCTGTGGGGGGGCCAAAGAACTCTTTGGGGGCCAAAAGACTCTTTCACAGGAGTTGCATATCAGATACCCTGCATACCAGATATTTGCATTACAATTCATAACAGTAGAAAAATTACAGTTATGGAGTAGCAACGAAAATGATTTTATGGTTGGGGGCTCACCACAACATGAGGAACTGTATTAAAGGGTTGAAGCATTAGGAAGGTTGAGAACCACTGCTCTAGACTGTCAGATTGACAGTTAATACTATCAGTCAAAGGCTTCTTTTACTTCATCAAGTTAATTGTATGGTATCAGAAAGGTGTCCTGTCTTCGGTGGCTTAGGTTTCCAATTCAAATAGAAAGTCTCCTCTTCTTTTTTTAAAGCATGTTGTTTCGTGGATCATCCTCCTTCTAGTATTTGCATTGTTTAGTGTTTTACATTCAAATAAATCCCAGATAGATGACCGACTCAGTCTGTACTATAAGTTGGAATGCACAATAACCAGTTATGCTATCATTGATTGCATGGGTCATTTAAATGTGTGTGTATGTGTAGCTCAGACAGCACAATCCACATATCTGCCACCCAAGTGCTGGGATTACAGGCATGTGTCACCACGCCTGCGTTTCTCACTCACCCTGGGCTTTGTTCCTTTTCCTCTGTGCCATTATGACAGGTGTAAAATGTGAGCTCATCTTGATTGCATTTCTTTGAATATTAATAAAGGCAAACATCTTTTCATTTTCTTATTAGCTATCTCTGCTCCCCTCTCCCAGTAGCTTGCTGCTCACATTCTGTTTTCTGTACTGTTTTCCTCTGGTGATGTATAAATACTCCTGTATATTGCAATGTTAATCTTTGATTATATGTTGGAAACATGTCAGGACCAATGTTTATTTATTTTTATGGAAAGCAATTTGTAGCACCTTTTGCACCAGTATCATATAGTCCTAGCTAAATCAGTCTTGCGTTTTCTGGTTTTTGGATTCCACTGCAGAAATCTCAATAAGTTTAAAAGTACTACTATGTTTTCTTCTGGTGTGCTTTATTTACTTAATTTTTTTAAATGTAAAGTGTAAATCTAATGATGAGACTTATTTGCTTAAGACACTGGCAAACCTTCCCGTTGCTCTCAGAGTTTTGACCCTACTCTCAGGGTGTGTCTCAAGCCTTGGAGGATTCGGGCCCTGCCCTTAGGTTCTCACACATGATATGCACCAGTTGTCGAATGCGCAGAGCCAAATGGCCTCTGGGGTTCCTGTCTGAAATTCCTTTGCTTGGCCTCTCCCAGACCCCAGAGAGCTAAACAACCATCAAGTTTCAGGTCAGAAGCATATCTGAGAGGGGGTCCTGTACTCCAGTCAGAGTTAAGTTTGTACCCACTTTCTCAGTGCTGACCTAGCTCATCTGGCTTCCATCTCATACTGGAAATGTCTGACTATTTATTTCTTCCTACTATAAACTTCTGACTCATTGATTGTTAATGCTATCTGTCACCTTGAACAGTGCCATCATATGGTAGGCAGTGACTTTGTTTGCTTGGTTTTTTTGTCCGGTGTGTGTGTGTGTGTGTGTGTGTGTGTGTGTGTGTGTGTGTGTGTGTGTCCGTCCTGGCTATAATAAAATACCCAAATGAAACAACCTGAAGGAAAATTTATTTGGCTCACAGTTTGAGAAGAAGGCACCTGCATGAGAGGGAAGGGCACAGTGGGGTCTGTGGCAGTGGAGCATCAGGCGACTTCTCACACCTCACACATCAGGAAGCAGAGGGCTCAGGCCTTAAGCAGGTGGCTGTCACCTTCAAAGCTCACCTCACAGTGACCCAGTCCTCTAGCCAAGTTCCACCTCCTAAAGGTCCTACAACCTCCCAAAACAGCGCCACCAGCCAGGGACTGTGTATTGAAACACATGACGCAGAGAAGGTGGTCCCCATCAAACTCTGACGCCCTGTCTCTGTAATCTGGATTGCAGTTTAGCAGGCTCAATACCAGAGCAATGGAGAGATCCACACACCAATTGGAGTATTCATGTGATAGCAATGCCATAGTTCAGGTAAGCAGCAAGCGTCTGGCTTGAGCACAATGGGAAGATGAAAACCATTTGTTTAGTAGACAGTAATGAGCTTAAAGTACTTGAGTACCGTGCTGGTTTGAGGTGTCTCCTAAACGGTCCACGTGAGAAAGCATCAGTGTGTTAGCCCATTAGCACCATCCGGTCCCTTTGATCATTATATAATTGTTTAGAATTACTCCCGCTCTTACCCCTTTTCACAAAGCGTGTGACCTTGCCTGGTCGTTACCAACCCATTATCTGTGGAGTGAAATTAGCATCACCTAAGGCCAGCTGTGAAGTGGGCTCCCTGAAGCCCCTTGCACTAGAGCAGAGCTCAGGGTCAGTTCTCTGCCACCCCCTTACCAGTATGGGTTAGTTACCATCCCCTGACTGAACTAAGGGATTTCAAGAAAGAAAGAAAGTAATAGTCAACTTTTAAAATTGTATTTATTTATTTAATTTTCAAGACCGACCCTGACTAGATTTCAAGATATTCCCATCCATTCTTTGCCTAAAAACATTTGATTCCTTCCTAGCACTGTTCCTTCCTTTTCTATTCTGTGGGCCACCTACTTACCTCTGCGCCCTCAGGCCTGACTGCCATAGATGTGGCTTTTCTGCTGCCAGGCAGCTGGAGCCAGCCAGCTAGCCATCCTAAGACCAGTCTCCCGTCACATTTTTATCCATGACCGTACACTGGCTGCCATTGTAGCTGCCACTGATACCCCGTGAGCTATTTGTCTCTCAGAGCCTCTGTTGCTGGTTCTGCACTCCTAGACTTTACCCCATGTCTTGAAGTAGCTTCCTCATTCCAGACCCACTTCTAAGGCCCCAAGACTGTGAACGTGCTTGCCACTCCAGCTTCTTCAAAAGAAATAAGAGCATGTCTGCTGTTGTCCTCTCCCAAGTCCTTGGCCCACCACTGACTCAGAACTCTCAATGAGAAGCCTTCTTGACCATTTCTGTTGGCCATTCTTGCGGCCAACCCCTGCCACATGCAAAGCGCCATCACGCCATCCCTCAGCCAGTGTTTAGTGAGCCCCTTCATTACTCTCAGGAGGATGAAGGGAGTTCAGCAAGGCTCAAATGTCAAGGGACTACATGCCTGATTCCCAGGAATTCACTCAGCCTTCCTCAGCCACGGCAAGAGTCACCACGATTACCTCAAAGGGCTCTTGTAAGACTTATTGAGGCTGACAACGCAAAGGCACTCAAGAGTTATGGCGTGCTGATACTGCTGATGTCACTTGACAGTCACGGTGGAAAGTTCCGAGGGCTGAAATCAAGCCTGATGCTCCGGACTCCACCTCACGCTGAAACCTCTCCATTTCTTTCTCACACACCCTCTGAAGCAAGCCTGGGTCTCTTCACTCCCTCCTTGTGTCCCCCTCAGACCCTCATCCTCATTTTGTTTTGTTTTTAATTTTAAATGTTTAATGAATTGTATATAAGAATTCATGTAACAATTTAAAGACGAACTCGAAGCAGATGTCTGTGTCTTTCACACCCAGGTGTGTGAGGGAGGTCTTGAGCCCACCACCACAGTCCCCTCTCCCTGCCCATCGAGTAGAACTACTATCCTGACCTCATGGCTACCGGGCCCTTGATTTTTCTTTCCGTTTCACCACAAAATGCCCGACTCTCTAATTCACCTTTTCCTAGTTCAATCATTATATCTATGAAATCATACTGTGTGATCATGTCTACTTTGTCCCATCTAATACTGTTTGCAAGTATTGCATATGGCAATAGTTAGTTCATACTAATTTTCAGTCTAAATGAGAAAAAAATACAGTTCTTTTTCATGTTCCAATTCAATCTAAATCTAGATTTTTATAAGGTAGTCCAGGCTTGTGGTATTTTTGCAGTTAGAAAAACTTGGGTTTTGTTTTCTTTTTGTTTTGATTTTTTTAATGATTTATTTACTTTTTGTGAGCATTGGTGTTTTGCCTGCATGTATATCTGTTTGAGGGTGCCAGATCCCTGGGAACTGGAGTTACAGTTGTGAGCTGCCATGCAGGTGCCAGGAATTGAACCTGGGTCCTTTGGGAGAGCAGCTAGTGCTCTTAACCACGGAGCCCCTGGTTTTTTGTTGTGTTATTGTTGTTGTTTCCTGCTTGTCACTATCAGTCTCAGAACCTAGGTCTTAACTTGAGAAGAATCCTTTGACTGTTCCCTCCTGGCTTGTGACATCTGGCCCTCCATTTGGTGGCTGGCTTTTGGGAAGCAGCCACTCTAGAGGTCTATGAGCTACAGCTGCTTCCTTCAAATGGTGCTGGTGAAATTCTTTCTGGGTCTGGAGACAGCTGACTGGGGCCCTGGATAGCTCAGCAAAGCTGAAGTATCTGGGAGGGGACTGGGATGGGAGTGACTGCTGGTCCCTGGTATTGGGGGTTCTCTGGCTAAAGCCTCAGTCAGGGGTCTAGAGTCCTTGCCCCTCAAGCATACATACCTCTGCCAGCCCTTCTCTGGGGCCTGGAGGACCAGGAATGTGAGGTTTCATCATACTTACATTTCTTCAGAATACTTGACCTTTAGACGTCAAGACCTTTAGAAGGAGCCAGTGTCTGCCTATGTGTTCAAGGCAGGACCCAAGGATGTACAAGATGTCTGTGGATATCAACACACACACACACACACACACACACACACACACACACACACACACACACACGTTTGAACTCTGGCTTTTGACAGCTGCCAGCCCCTGTCCCTACCCCCCAGGCCCCCCACCCCGTGCCTTACAGCTAACCTTGCTGAACAAGTGTTCTGTGACCCGCTTCTTCCCACCCTCTCACAGCTAATCCTTGGGAATGTAGCTCCTGTCCTTTTCTCGCTGCTGCTGCTGGCTCATTAGGGCCAGCCACGCTGATCCAGGCCAATCCAGATGAACCCATGGGATTAAAACCTCTTACTTGATCTTAGCCTGTTAAGGACTCTGTGCCCTTGGATTTGCCTTCCTGGAGAGAATTGTTCCTGTATCTCCTCCTGGGCCTGGGTGGAGGAAGCAGCTGCTCTTGGGTGAGGTTTGTAGCAACTCCTTTGCTTTGAGTTAGTTTTTAAACTTTTTCAAAAACTAAATACCTGGCCCAGCCATCACATGGGCATCCTAGGAGTAGGGTTCTCTTCCTTCAAAGTCTTTTACGGTGCTGGCTCTAATTCCTTTCACCTTGGGCCCCTACTACTTTTTTGGTTGTATAGTGATGCTTTGTGGTCCCCATTTTCCAGCACCCTGTGCCACTCCTCCCCCTAAATGATACACACACACGTCATCTACAGGGCTGATGCTGCCCAGCCTCCAGGTTAAAGAAAGAGGTCCCAGGGACATTAAGAGGGCTCTTTATTAGCCAGTCTGGACAATATGTTTGTAGGTACAAAGGACCCAAGATGATGTCATGTGTTGAATGTAAAATTTGTCACAACTTCTTTCTAGTTGCTGTGTCCAGGTATCCCTTGTCTGTCTGTGTGGTCTTTCTTTATGTCCAGATCCCTGGTGTTCAAGTCCCCAACTAGTCTTTGGAGGTCCCAGACAAAATATAGAAGAGCTGCCCTTTGATTGGTCTTCCCAGTTCCTCTCCCCATGGTGTGGTTCTAGTTGCAGAATCCCTCAAAACATTTTGCATGGGCCTTCCAATTGACCCAAATCAGGCCTGTCACTCAAGCCAGCTCTCCTGGGCAGACACACTGGCCTGGGGCTCCTGGAAAAATCCAGTTATTGAGAAAATTGATGGAATAATAAAATTTGTTTCAGACAAGCTGTGTCCCTACTGTCTGTGGAACATTCCAGAAGGGTGTAGTGGGTACCTGGATAATAAGAAAATGAGCTCTCATTGACATGGAATGGGGTTGTAGATGCCTGCTTATTTAAGAAAGGAAGAAGAAAGAAAAGAGGACCAGGGTTGGTGCAGAACTCGGTCCCAGGGCAGATGGAGTTTGTAGAACATCAGGGAAAAGAAGACACAGGAGTGGAGACGGCTGTGGCTTTCTTCTTTCTTCTGTGATCACGTAGCTGTCATTGACACTAAGGAGTGCTTACCTCTGAAAAGGAGCTGCCAGGACTTGGCTGTGACAGTGCTGAGCCTACAGGTCCTCCTGTCATTACCTGTGTGCCTTACGTGTATGTTACCAGTATTACTCTACATGGTTTTAGCTTAACGCTGGAGATTGACTCTGGGGCCTCCCAGGTGTTAACTGCATTTTCTGTCACTAAGCTATACCCCAACCCCATAAATATCATTTAAAATCTACTCAGTTGTTGATTAAAATTATTAAGAATTAATTATAAAATCTTACTGTGTTTTATATTAAAGTATTATTTTTGCCTTCTAGATTTAGAAATCAATATCCTTAAAAATAATTGGGACTGGAGAGATGGTTCAGTTGTTAAGAGCACTGGCTGCTCTTGCAGAGGTCCCAGGTTCAGTTCCTAGCACTCACATGGCAGCCCACAACCATCTGTAACTTTGGTTCCAGGGGATGTGATGCTCTTTGTTCTAGTATTCATAGACACCAGTCATGCACATGATGCACAGATATACAAGCAAGCAGAACACCCATACATATAAAATAATTTGATATTTTTAATTTATTAACTCAGCGATCCCCACTTGCCTCAAAGTTCCCCTCTGGTTTTCATGATCTTTTGAAGCTTTGATTTGTTTTTGGGTTTTTTTTTGGGGGGGGAGGGGGTTTCAGGACAGGTTTTCTCTATGTTACTTTGGAGCCTGTCCTGGAACTAGCTCTTGTAGACCAGAGATCCTGCCTGCCTTTGCCTCCGGAGTGCGGAGATTAAAGGCGTGTACCACCAGTGCCTGACGAGTTGTTATTTTTTAACTCAAAAGAAAATCCTTTCCTGGGTGGCTCCAGGGTGCTATGTCAACTCTCCCTGTACAGCCTTCATTTTTTTAAGCATCAGGATCAAACCAAGTGTCTCACATACTAGGCAACCTGTACCATTGAGCCAAACCCCGAATCCTCACACCCTTTGAGGATGGCTCTCCCAGGGAGAAAACCGCTAAATGCCATCTCACTGTTGCTTTCTTTTGTGCTGATTAGAAGGAAATAAAATAGCTGTGTGTTATTCTGAAACAACTGAGTGTTGTCGTTTGATCCCATGGCAAGTGGTTAACTACTTAGCGCCACACCAGCCAGCTCACGTTGGCTTCCAGTCGCACTCCTCGAATTGCTACCCAGTTAGCAGTTGGGTTAGCTTAAATGCCACAGGAACTTCTTGCCTTTCTTTCTTTTTCTTCTCTCTCTCTCTTTCTTCTTTGTCTTCTTTTTTTATGTCTTAGGGGCAAGTTATATGGCAAGCCATATTCACTCTCTCCCCCCATCCTCCTCCTTTGCAAAACAGAAGCAGATTTGATTAATAATCATTACAGGAAAGCAGAGCAAACAGATGAAGGAGACACACCCCAGAGTGGGCAGGGTTCCCAAGGGAGGAAAAGAAGTCCCCACACACTTTTGTGTGCAATCTCTCAAAAGAGGAAATGTGAGCCAACCAGTGCCTGTTAAAAATAGGAATCTATGTCTTAAAAACCAGTGCCAAGTTCGTGTTGAGGCCCTTGTGCGGGAAGGAGCCCCGTTGCACCGGTGTGCCCCTGCAGCCTCCAGTTGAACTGCTGTGGTATGGCTGCCCAGGGAGGGGTGCTGTGTGGGGCAGACTGTGCAGGCTTCCCTTGTCTGGTGCCTCCCCACAGGCTCAGGGAGCTGGAGAAGGTGATGACAGAAGCAGACAATTCCAAAATGCAGGCTTGGGGTCAGCATTTCCTTGGCAGGACTCTGCCGCCTTCGAAGAGTCCAGGGTGTGTGCATTTCATGGCTGCTGTATTTAACCTTGACTGTTTCTGCCCAAGATTTTCCCAGTGCTGGTTCTGCATTAGGAACACTCACCTGCAGTTTCCAAGAGGTGGAGCTTCTGCTGTTCAGCAAGAATGTTGCTGG